>NC_056729.1:45276310-45543810 GCF_019279795.1 Protopterus annectens | reverse complement strand
GAGTGAGTTAGAGGGCGGTGGCTAGACAGTGGAGGCCTAGGGGGAGGGGGGTGGATGGACTGGCCATCCTCCAACACCCCAGGAACCCCCATGCACCTGCTCCTCGCCGACGGAATTCCGGGCAGCGGAGGAGGATGGCCGACGTGGCCCCAGCACACAGGAACCGGGTGGGCAGACATCGGGCTCCATCCTGGGAGGGCAGCCCAGTGGTGGTACCACTGACAGCCTCCAGGGGGACGGGCCAAACAAGTACCTGCTCCCTCCCATCCTCAGACGGGCTTCCCAGCTCAGGGCGGCAGGGGACTCATCTCCTCCATCCGCATCTCTCCCTGGGGGGAAGGGGTCCCCACAGCAGGCTCACTCAATTCCCTGGCCACACCCTCGACAGGAGCTGGACACCTCCTGAGGCGATGGAAGGCACGACAACCCTCAGACAGGCATAGCCCCCAGAGTAACCCGAGGCCACAAAGTGTGTTCGAAGTGTCGATGATCAATGTGTCCTGCAGTTCACATTAGTTCTAGCAGCTAGCTGTGTTCTTCATCATCGCATGAGCCGAGTGATCCACCGCTCAGAGTTGTACAGTTCTCATTCACTAGGGCACCGCTGCCCACATGGCATTGCACCTCAAGATGAGCATGCGTGGTTTCACTGGCATCATCGTGGGCGCCCGGGCTGAGGTTACTGGCCCCACACTGCAAGACAGCATGGAGTCCTGCAGCAGCCAGTGCGCGGCCACACCGCCGACATTCCAGGTCTTTGAATCGACAACCCACAGGTACCCACGACCAACATCAAGGGGAGAGGACTCTGGTGTGCCACCCCCCAGGGATGGCCCCCACACAGACAGAGGGGAGGTCACCACCCACCTGCCTGGACAGCACCCTCTCCCTTCCCCTACCACATGGGGAGCCAGCCACCTCTGGGGCACATGGTGGACCACACCATTGGGCCAGGTGCACCCTCCACCACCATCCCCTCATGGCAGCTGAGGAGCACCCGCACCTCCCACCACACGGATGGACCCCCCTCCCTCCCACCACCAGGAGGCAAGTGGGGACAGACACCAACCCTCCTCTCACTCCCTCCCTTCTCCCTCCCCTCACTCTCTCCCCCCAGGAGCCATGAGCTCAGTCCCACTGGCCTCCACCAGGCCGCACAGAGAAATAGGAGTCAGCGAGAGACAGAGAGAGAGAGAGACATAGAGGGTCAGGATGGTGGAGCAAGGAGAGGCCCTGGTACCCAGGGACAGCACCATCTGAGGACCCTTGGCGTTAATGATCCTTCTGCAGGTTCACCTACGGAAACCTTGTTACAACTTTTACTTCCTCTAGAGAGTCAAGTTTGATCATCTTTTCGGCACACCACTGGGGCCGTGACCGACTCCAGTGGGACCGATCCGAGGACCTCACTAAACCATTCAATCAGTAGTAGCAACGGACGGTGTGTACAAAGAGCAGGGACTTAACAAGAGCTTATGACCCGCATTTACTGGGAATTCCTCGTTTGTGGGAAATAATTGCAATCTCCTGTCCCTTTCACGAATGGGGATCAGCGGATTACCCAGACCTGTTGGTCAAGAGTAGACACACGCTGATCCATTCAGTATAGCATGCATGCAGCCCAGGACATCTAAGGGCATCACAGACCTGCTATTGCTCAATCTCATGTGGCTGAAAGCCACTTGTCCCTCTTAGAAGTTAGAGACAACCGGACTGGGCCGCATAAGATAGTTTGGTATACACAAACATATACATTTTTTTACATACTGTATAGTTTTACATTGAAGGGTAACAAAAGAAGTAAAGTTGGTTATTTATTATTGGTATTGCTAACTTTTTAAACTTTTGGGTTTTTGTAAGTGACAATTGGTTAATTTTAACATTTAATTTTGACATTTTATACATGTAAGGATGCAACAGTTTAAACATTTTTATGTTTTTATATTTTCTAGATGTTGAATAGTTCAGCATTTTTTAGGTATGGTAAAGAATTAAGGTAGTTTATTGATACTGATTCTTACTGACATTTGTATAATTCGAGTTGGTGCGTAGCACTTTAAAAAGGGCATGTACGCCTTTAATTTTACTCTGTAGCGCAAAGCCCGCGCACATTACGTATTTTAAAAGTGGTTACTGCATTTTTTACACATTGTACTTCTGAAGAAGCTGTAGCTGTGGCTCCAGCGAAAACGCTAGTTTTGTGTAATCTAATAAATCTTGCGTTAAAGGGATTTTGCGTTTCAGTTTGCTTTTGGATTAAACTGTGGCTACTTGGGACTGTTTATTCATCATAAGGTTATTTACCAACTAAACTGCTTTTTTGCTGAGGAAACGTATTTCTTCTTTTTGGACTTTCCTCTCCTGGGCGTCAGCTTTGTGTTTCTGGGCCGCATAGCTAATTAGCATGGCAGAGTCTTGTTCGTTATCAGAATTAACCAAACAAATCGCTCTGCCAAGAATGACCATGCACCTCCCCCCACAGAATCGAGAAAGAGCTATCAATCTGTCAGTCCTTTCCATGTCCGGGCCATGTGAGGTTTCCCGTGTTGAGTCAAATTAAGCCGCAAGCTACACTCCTGGTGGTGCTCTTCCATCAATTCCTTTAAGTTTCAGATTTGCAACCATACTCTCCCGGAATCCAAAGACTTTGGTTTCCCAGAAGCTCCTCAGTGGGTCATGGGAATAATGCCACCAGATCGCTAGTCGGCATCGTTTATGGTCGGAACTATGACGGTATCTGATCGTCTTTGAACCTCCGACTTCTATTCTTGATTAATGAAAACATTCTTGGCAAATGCTTTTGCTTTCATTCGTCTTGTGCAGGTCCAAGAATTTCACCTCTAGCGGCACAATACGAATGCCCCCAGCTGTCCCACTTAATCATGGCCACAGTTCTGAAAACCAGCAAAATAGAACTGGAGTCCTATTCCATTATTCCTAGCTGAAGTATTCAGGTGTCCAGCCTGCTTTGAACACTTTATTTTTTTCAAAGTAAATGCCTCGGACCCCTGGGACACTCAGTTAAGAGCATCAAGGGAGCGCTGAGAGGCAGGGGCTGAACAGGTGGTAGCTCACCTCATGGCGGATCACCAGCCCGATCCCAAGATCCAACTATGAGCTTTTTAACTGTAGCAACCTTAATATATCCTATTGGAGCTGAAATTACCATGGTTGCTGGTACCAGACTTGTCCTCCAATAGATCCTCGTTAAAGGATTTAAAGTGTACTCATTCCAATTACAGGGCCTCAAAAGAGTCCTGTATGGTTATTTTTCGTCACTACCTCCCCAAATTGGGAGTGGGCAATTTGAGTGTCTGCTGCCTTCCTTGGATGTGGTAGCCATTTCTCAGGCTCCCTCTCCGGAATCAAACCCTGATTCCCCGTTACCCATGGCCACCATGGTAGGCACAGATAGTACCATTGAAAGTTGATACAGCAGACATTCGAATGTGGCATCGCCGCCACAAGGGCATGTGATCGGCCTGAGTTTATCTAGAGTCACCAATGCTGCCTGGCCGAGACCCGGATTGATTTTGGTCTGATAAATGCACGCATCCCCGGAGGTCAGCGCTCGTCAGCATATATTAGCTCTAGAATTACCACAGTTATCCAAGTAACGGTGGAGCAATCAAAGGAACCATAACTGATTTAATGAGCCATTCGCAGTTTCACTGTAGCATCCATGTGCACTGAGACTTGCATGGCTTAATCTTTGAGACAAGCATATGCTACTGGCAGGATCAACCAGACAGGAGAACCTCAGTGGGTGGGCACAGAGGAGGGACCGGAGCCCACACCTCTGCCAACAGGAGGGGTCCCTCTCCCCATGGAGGGGGCACCCGGGTGTTGGTCGTGGACCAGCATCCACAACCCCCAATGGCCACAGGCCTACAATATGCGTGTCAGCGTTCATAGCTAGAGAAAAGTGGGAGAGAGCTCCCCCCCCATGCTTCAGCCATGCACGGATGCCAGGGGACAGTGGCCATGTCACAGGACTCCTTTGCCTCATTCCAGGCTCATTGGTCTCACCTAGACTTCCACCCTGAGGTGCATAGAGTGCTCCACACCCCCACCTGCACCTCGCTCCTGGGATGGAGAAGCTCAACCCACAAGCCATGACCCACAGAGCCACACCATGGAGGCCCTCCACCAGTGGGAGTCGGTCAGCCCAATCGATTGATGGACAGTGGTAAGGGCACCTTAATCCTACACAGACACCTGGCAGGACATCACCCAGGGCTGGGACATGGATTCTGACAGGACACCCTGTCTTCCTTCTCCCTGTGCTGTGACCCAGACTTGGGCACTTACACTCATGCATTTTGACGGGACGCCCCATCATCCTTCAGCTCCCAAAGACAGCCAAATTGTGCCAAGTTACACGTGCCCAGCAGCCCTTCCAGGGGATTACCTGCAGGGTGCGACTGACCCCATGGAACTCCCCTCAAGATGCGCTCTCATACAGACTTCCGGCCAGGAGGAAGAGGCCCATGAGGGCACCTCAACCCCACGCAGACACCTGGCAGAATATTCTCCGCTGGGGCTGAGACCCAGGCTCACACTCTGAGACACCCCATCATCCCTTAACTCCTGGAGGCTGCCAAATCATGCCGGATCATGCATGCCCACCAGATAATCAGGGAAGCAAGCCTGCAGGGTGCAACCAGCCCCACGGAACTCCCTTCAGCTGCTGAGGGGCAGATTCACTCTCATACAGACTTCCAGCCATGAGGAAGAGGCCCATGAGGGCACCTTGACCTCATGCAGACACCTGGCAGAACATTCTCCCCTGGGGCTGAGACCTGGACTCACACTCTGAGACACCACGTCATCCCATAATTCCTGGATGCTGCCAAATCATGCTGGATCATGTGTGCCCACCAGGTGATCAGGGGAGCAAACCTCCAGGGTGCAACCTCCCCCATGGAACTCCCCTTGGCCGTGGAGGGGCAGGTAGGCTCTCATATGGACTTCCAAGTCCACCTCCTTTCTGATCCAGGGCTACTCTGGGGACTTTGAGATTTTTTGAGAATGCCTTTGATAACGGGGCAGGGTCGGATACCTCTGCCTGGCCAGGAGGTCTCCAGTCCTGCAGGCCTCCGCATGAAGCTCCCTTAAAGACTTCCGTAAGGGCCTACCATGGTGACCCTCCCCTTCAATCCTGCAGAGAGACCTCTTTACCCGACCACAGACCAAGGCTCACCTAGGGGACCCACCACCTCCATGTCCCCTGCAGGCTGCCAAGCCATGCCATGTTGCATGCCCTCAAAGCCACTCAGGTGGACCTCCCTCCAATACAGGCTGCCCTTGCAGAGCTCTCCTTGACCGCAAAGGGGTAGGCATGCTCTCATCGGGACTTCCACATCCCCCTCCTTTCCAGTCCAGAGCACCACGGTCCCCATCTTCCCCAGATCTTATGGAGGCTGCCTGGTTGGGCCATGTCCCTGTGCCCTTGGAGCCTCTCAGGGGGACGTCCCTACGATCCAGCCCACCCTGGTGGAACTCTCCATGGCTGCAGAGGGGCAGGCACGCTCTCAATGGGACTTCTGAGCCTGCCTCCTTTCCATTCCAGGGACATTCTGGGAACTTTGCAACATTTCAGGATCGCCATTAGGTCCGGACGAGGTCAGATGCCTTCTCCCTGCCTGGCAGGAGCACTCCTGGCCCCGCAGCCTTCCACCAGACGATCCCTTGAGGACTTCCATCGTGGGGGGCTCAGCCAGACCCCGCTCAACCAGGCAGGAGCACTCCTGGCCCTGCTGCCTTCTGCCAGATGCTCCCTTGAGGGCTTCCATCCCACCGTGGGTGCAATCCGGACCCTCTAACCCAGGAGGGAATGCTTCCTGCAAGACCGCATGCCACTACTCTCTCTTCCTTCTGGACTTACACCGGGATGGACTCCCCCCTCCGGGCTCCACTTCTACCCGAGCGGGAGCGCTCTTTTCCCGGGTTGCATATCTCCTGGAGGCTGCCAAGCTGTGTCATGTCTCTGTGCCCACGGGGCCTCTCAGAGGGACCTCCCTCTGATCCAAGCCACCCTCGTGGAACTCCCCCATGCCACAGAGGGGCAGGCACACCCTCATTGGGACTTCAGAGCCCACCCTCCTTTCCGGTCCAAAGCATCACGGTCCCCATCTTCCCCAGATCATCTTCCCCAGATCTCCTGGAGGCTGCCTGGCTGGGCCATGTCCCCATACCCTTGGAGCCTCCCCCGACCAGTGAAAGGCAGGCACACTCTCATCAGGACTTCCACGTCCCTTTCCTTTCAGGTCCAGAGCACCATGGTCCCCGTCTGCCGCATATCTTCGGGAGGCTGCCTGGCCAGGCTGTGTCCCCATGCCCTCAAAGCCTCTCAGGGGGACCTCCCTCCAATCCAGTCCACCCTCTCAGAACTCCCCCAGGCTGCCGATGGGCAGGCATGCTCTCATCAGGACTTCCACATCCCCCTCCTTTCCAGTCCAGAGCACCACAGTCCCCGTCTTCCCCAGATCTCCTGGAGGCTGCCTGGCCTGGCCATGTCCCAGTGCCCTCGGAGCCCCTCAGGGGGACCTCCCTCCAGTCAGCTGGCCCCACAGAACTTCCCTCGGCTGCTGAGGGGCAGGTACACCCTCATCGGGACTTCTGAGACCACGCTTCTTTCCAGTCCATAGCACCACAGTACCCATCTCCCCCAGATCTCCTGGAGGCTGCCTGGCCAGGTCATGTCCCCATGCCCTCGGCACCTCTCAGGGGGACCTCCCTCCAGCCCTGGCCAGCCCCATGTAGCTCCCCTCGGCCGCCAAGTGGCAGGTACTTTCTCATCAGGACTTCCAAGCCCATGCTCCTTTCCGGTCCAGAGCACCATGGTCACCGTCTTTCCCAGACCTCCTGGAGGCTGCCAAACCATGCCATGTCCCTGTGCCCTTGCAGCCTCTCAGAGGGACCTCCCTCAGATCCATGAAACCCTTCTGGAGCTCCCCTCTGCCGCTGAGGGGCAGGCACCCTCTCATCGGGACTTCCACATCCCCCTCCTTTTCGCTCCAGAGCACCACAGTCCCCGTCTTCCCCAGATCTCCTGGAGGCTGCCTGGCTGGGCCGTGTCTCTGTGCCCTCAGATCCCCTCAGGGGGACCCTCCCTCTGGTCCTGGCCAGCCCTGCAGAATTCCCCTCGACCGCCGAGGGGCAGGCACCCCCTCATCGGGTCTTCCGAGCCCACGCTCCTTTCCAGTCCAGAGCCCCATGGTCCCCGTCTCCTCCAGATCTCCTGGAGGCTGCCTGGCTGGGCTGTGTCCCCATCCATTCAGAGCCTCTCAGGGGGACCTCCCACTGATCCAGGCCAGCCAAGTGGAACTCCCTTTGGCTGCCGATAGGCAGGCATACTCTCATTGGCACTTCCACGTCCCATTCCTTTCAAGTCCAGAGACATTCTGGGGACTTTGCGATATTTTGGGGACACTATCAGGCACCGGGTGAGGTCAGACGCCTTCCACCTGTCTGGCAGAAGCACTCCTGGCTCCACAGCATTCTGCCAGGTGCTCCCTTGGGGACGTCCGTACCACTGGAGGGGGCACAATCAGGACCCTCCCACACAGGAGGGAGTGCTCCCTGCCTGGCCACTTTCCACCTCTATCCCCCTTCCCGGCTTCCATATTGGAGGGGGCTGCGGTCCAGACTCCCTCACTCAGGCAGCAGGTCTCTCAGCCCGGTCGTTTTCCACCTCTCTCTCCTTTAAGGACTTCCATCAGGAGGGACCTCCTTATGGTTTCCACTTCTACACTGGCAGGAGAGCTCTTTTCCTGTGTTGCATAACTCCCAGAGGCTGCCAAATCATTGTGTCAAACCTGCTTTCAGAGCCTCTCAGAGGAGCTTTCTCCAATTTTTCCCAGCCTCGTGGAACTCTGCTGGGCCACGAGACCTCTGCCAGACCCTCATCCAGACTTCTGAGATGCCGGTTCTCCCCTTTGCCCTCCACCGAGGGCTTTCAAGCTCACACAAGATATGGCCACAGGTCCCGGCATCTCATCACATTTCATCTTACGCCTCCTTCTCGCTCCTCAGTTGCGCCAGGTGCTGACAAACGTGCTTCGCTTCGAGCCTTCTGGCACGTGCCCCCTTGCCTCCTGCGAACAGCACCACTCAGGAGGCAAGGGGACATGTGGCTTCCTGCACGTGACCCCTTGCTTCCTGAGTGGTTCTGTTTGCAGGGCGGCATCCATGCAGTACCGGGTGAAGGACCAGAGGCTGACCTGGCACCTGCGGATGGTCCCAGGTGTGCGATGCCATGGCAGCCATATCTTGGCACTCCTGTGGCCTGGGAGGATGTGATTGCAGACCTAGCTTCCGGGGGTGGCCCTCGGCACACACGCACTTTCAGCTAACTCCCCCCACCAAACCCAGGTGTGAGATGCCACAGCAGCCATATCTCGGTACCCCTTGGGGCTGGGAGGACGTAAAGACAGACTTGGCTTCCCGGGGCAGCACACCAGCGTTGTTGGCTGAGTCCCCCTGCTGGAGCCGCGTGCGAGATGCCACTGCGGCCAAATCTCGGCATCCCTGGGGGCTGGGAAGACACGATCACAAACCTGGCTTCCAGGGACAGCCCTCGGCACACCTGTGCTGTCGGCCGACTTCACCCACCGGAGCCGGTTGAGAGACGCAACGGCAGCCCTATCTTGGCACCCCTGGGGTCTGGGTGGATGCAATCATAGACCTGGCTTCTGAGGGTGGTCTCAGCAAGCGCGCACTGTCGGCCGACTCCCCCTGCTGAACCCAGGTGCGAGATGCCACGGCAGTCATATCTCCATACCCCTGGGGCCTGGAAGGACATGAAAGTAGACCTGGCTTCCTGGGGCGGCCCTCAGCACACCTGCACTGTCAGCCGACTACCCCCGCAGGAGATGGGCATGACATGCCACTGGGGCCATATCTCGGTACCCCTGGGGCCTGGGAGGATGCAATCGCAGACCTGGCTGTGGCCCTCGACACACCCACGCTGTAAGGCAACTCTTCTGGCCACTGCCTCCGACTCACCTCGGGGGACTCCACCGCATCCATGACTCCTGAAGGCTGCCAAAGCATGCCATGTCCCCCTTGCCCTCAGAGCCTCTCAAGGGGACTGCCCTCCGATCCAGGCCACACTCGCAAAACTCACCCCGGCCAATGAGGGGCAGGCATGCCCTCATCGAGACTTCCACATCCCCCTACTTTGAGGTCCAGAGCACCACGGTCCCCGTCTCCCGCATATCCCCTGTATGCTGCCAAACCATGCTGTATCCCCCGTGTCCTCAGAGCCTCTCAGGGGGACCTCCCTCCAATCCAGGCTGCCCTCCTGGAACTCCCCCTCGCCGCTAAGGGGCAGGCATGCTCTCATAGGGCCTTCCATGTCCCCCTACTTTCAGGTCCAGAGCACCATGGTCCCCATCTCTCGCATATCCCCTGAAGACTGACAAACTGTGCCGTGTCCCCCTTGCCCTCGGAACCTCTCAGGGGGACCTTCTTCTGATCCAGACCAGCCCTGCGGAACTCCCCTCCGCCACCAAGGGGCAAGCGCACCCTCATTGGGACTTCCGAGCCCATGCTCCTTTCTGGTCCATAGTACCACTGTCCCCATCTTCCCTAGATACCCTGCAGGCTGCCAAACTGTGCCATGTCCCCATGCTCTCAGAGCCTCTCAGGGGGACCTCCCTCTGATCCAGGTCACACTCGCATAACTCCACCCGGCAGCCAAGGGGCAGGCACACTCTCATCGGGACTTCCACATCCCCCTACTTTCAGGTACAGAGCACCACGGTCCCCATCTCCCGCATATTCCCTGAAGGCTGCCTAACTATGCTGTGTTCCGCTTGCCCTCGGAGCCTCTCAGGGGGACCTCCCTCCGATGCAGGCTGCCCTCGTGGAACACCCCCCCGTCCACCGAGGGGCAGGCATGCTCTCATTGGGAATTCCATGTCCCCCTACTTTCAGGTCCAGAGCACCATGATCCGCATCTCCTGCAAATCCCCTGAAGACTGCCAAACCATGCTGTGTCCCCTTTGCCCACGGAGTCTCTAAGGGGGACCTCCCTCCGATCCAGGCTGGCCCCGTGGAACTCCCCTCGGCCGCCGAGCGGCAAGCACACCCTCATAGGGACTTCCGAGCCCATGCTCCTTTCTGGTCCAGAGCACCACTGTCTCCGTCTTCCCCAGATACCCTGCAGGCTGCCAAACCGTGTCGTGTCCCCATGCCCTCGGGGCCTCTCAGGGGGACCTCCCTCCTATCCAGGCCAGCCCTCGCTGAACTCCCCCTGGCTGCCAAGGGGCAGGCATGCTCTCATTGGGACTTCCACGTACCCTTCCTTTCAGGTCCAGAGCACCACAGTCCCCATCTCCTGCAGATCTCCTGGAGGCTGCCAAACCATGCCATGTCCCAGTGCCCTCTGAGCCTCTCAGGGGGACCTCCTTCCGATCCCAACCACCCTTGTGGAACTCCACTCGACTGCAGAGGGGCAGGCACACCTTCATCGGGACTTCCATGTCCCCCTCCTTTCCAGTCCAGAGCCATTCTCAGGACTTTGTGACATTTCGAGAACACCGTCGGGTACCGGGTGTCATCGGCCACCAGGAGCACTCCTGTCCCCGCAGTCTTCCACCAGATGCTCCCTTGGGGACTTCCGTTTCACTGGGGGGTACGATCCGGACCCTCCAAAATAGGAGGGAGCACTCTCTGCCTGGCCCCTTTCCACCTCTATCCCCCTTCTGGACTTCCATCCTGGAGGCAGCTGTGGTCTGGACCCCCTCACCCAGCTGGCAGCTCTCCTAGCCCAGCCATTTTCTGCCTCTCTCTCCCTTAAGGACTTCTATTGGGAGGGACCCCCTCATTGCTTCCACTTCTACCCAGGCGGGAGAGCTCTTTTCCCGGGTTACATACCGTATTTCTTTGTAAATATGATCTAACCAGAGAATAAAGCCTAGCCATAGTTTTCCAGGGTGGTCATGATATAAACCCTACCCCAAAAATAAGCCCCAGTTAAGCTTGTCAACAACACATGATGGACGTGTTAAATTATAAAATAATATTGACACCAGTTGACTGAGGTTATCATACTCTGCTCACTATTTTTGGACCATTCAAACACCCAACTTCTTCTCTTTGCAGAAAGTCTTAAGATTCTTTGCCTGGGAGAGTCCTCCACAATTCTTACTGTAACCCTAACCATCACTCACACTTGATGGTTGAGATCCTTGGCCCATAAACACTGGCAGGCGTATTTTGATAGATCAACGTACAGACAATGTGCATAGAGCACGTGCACGTGATAATGTATGGTTGTGGGTGTGCCTTCACTTTGTAAACAGCATCATTTTGTGTTGCCACTCCGGTCTCGTAAGTCTTCAAATGACCCCCCCCCAGACAAGATGAGTGCAAAAAGAAAGAGCTATTCTGTCGCGTACAAGAAAGGAATCGTGGCGGACTCCCAGGGAAATAATCTGATGGCTTTCTGCAATGAGAAGAAGTTAGACCTCTGAATGGTCCGAAAATGGCGTGCAGCGTAAGATAACCTCAGTCAACAGGCCGACAAGGGAAATGTTAAGAAGTGCCAATGTGGATCAGGTTGGCAACCATTATTTCTTGAGCTGGAAGACATCATCTATGAGTGGATTGCTAACAGGAGAGCAAAGGCTTTGGGTGTGTGGAGGGCTGATATCCAAGCTTTTGCCCACAGTTTGAAATATCCCCAGAAGAATTCAAAGCATCACAACATTGGCTGGATGGCTTCCTTCACCGATATGAACTGTCTCTAAGAAGATCAACAACACTGTTCAAGCTGGAAGATACTTAAGTTATTAAACATGCACTTGGGTTCAAGTCTTTTGTTGATGGCATTGACTTTTTCTAAATATCAACTCTCCAACATGATTGCTATGGATGAAACTGCAGTGTTTATGGGCCAAGGATCTCAAACAATAATTGATTAGAGGGCTGCCTCGTCAATCTACATTCCCTCCACTGGTTATGAGAGTGCACATGTTACCTGTATTTTGGCAATTCATCTAGATGGAAAGAAAATCCCACCTCTAACCATTAGTAAGGGCAAGAAAAATAAGACTGAACGTGTTTCAGGCATTTACATTCTTGAAACCGAAAAAGCCTGGTGCATACAAGCAGCTATAAGGAAGTGGGTGGATGTAATACTGCCACTTGTTTTGCAAGGTGGCAAAAGAGGTTTGCTAGTCTGGGATTCAGCCAGCACTCACCACGCTAAAGAAATGAAGAAATTCCTTGCACAGAGAAGAATAGATCAAATAATGATTCCCGCAGGAATGACTGCCTGTCTACAGACTTTTGATATTGCAATAAACAAGCCATTCAAGGACCATTTGCACATGGAACTCAACGACTACACTGAAAATAGAATGGAGAGAAATCAGCAAGGAAACTTTGTGAAGCCTAGCCTACAAGAGGTCATGACTTGGGAGAAAAAGTCATGGGATCAAATCATTGACAGATGTGTTGCCAATGCACTACGAGCAGACTACTTGGACAAGCAGTGCTCATTTAAGGAGAGCTCTATTTCCAGGCATGACAGATTGGGGCCAATGGTTCTAAAGGAAATGGAGCTACAAGAAATTCATGTTGAAATTCGGGGGTTGGACACTTATGACAATGTTCCAGAAGAAGATGACACGACTGTATTTGAATAACTGTGAAAGCCAAGGTGCAGACATTCTGAAGTTGAAATGTTTGGTGCGCTGTTTATGTAGAATTCTCACACAACTGTTTTAATGCATTAGAACTGTGGTCCAATAACAGAAAAGTACAAAATTAATGTCAATTTGTGTACATGAATAAATGTCAATTTTTGTACATGAATAAATGAATAAAGGCAGATTGTTGGACGGTGTGGGTAAATAAGACATCCCCTAATAATAAGCCCTAATGCGTATTTTGGCAGGGGAAAGAGTATAAGACCCGGTCTTATTTTCGGGGAAATACGGTATATATATATATATATATATATATATATATATATATGTTCACGTCTAAATCTCGAAAGCCCAAAATCCTGAATCCCAAAATGCTGAGACCATAATCATGAAAGTTCAAAATGCTGAAAACTCAAAATACTGAATCTCATAATAGCGAAAAAACACAGGACACCAACACTTACTATATTCCAGCACAAGTACATACAGAAACATATTACTCTTCTCCAACTATAAGCAGGGGTGCAAGCCTCCCTGCACTCCTCATGTCAGGGGCTGTGCCCCCCACCCCCCCCTGCTACTTACATATATCAACTCTGAGATCGCACTCCACAGAACAAAATGGCAAACATACCATTACGTGCTTCATGACTGCCTGTTGTAACCTTAGTCATGTTCCCTTCTAATTTGCTATACTACAACATAACTCATCTTAGTGTAGTGAAGTGCAATCTCAGAGTTGATATATTTAAGTAGCAGGGGGTATGGTGGGCACAGCCCCCCACATGGGGGTGCAGGGTTGCTTGCCCCCCTGCTTATAGTTGGATAAAAGTAATATTGTGTGTCTTTTATTTGTTTCTGTATGTGCTTGTGCTGGAATATAGTTACTAAGTATTGGTGTCCTGTGTTTTTTGATATTATGAGATTCAGTATTTTGAGGTTTTAGTATTCTGAACTTTCAAGATTTTGGTCTCAGTATTTTGGGATTCAGGATTTTGGGCTATCAAGATTTTGAAGTGAACCTATATATATATATATATATATATATATATATATATATATATATATATATATGTACATATGCACATATATATATATATATATGTATATATGTTATTCTGCTGTGGTGCAGTGGTAGCGTTGTTGCCTCACAGCAAGAGGTTCTCCCGTTCGATTCTTGGCTGGAGTGCAGGGAGTGCCTTCTGTGCGGAGTCTGCATGTCCTCCCCGCGGTTGGGTGGGCATTCGAAAGACATGCGTAAATGGGTGTGCCTTCGTTGAAGGTTGGATGTCGAGCTGGCACCTCAGCGTTCGTGAAAATCTACTGCCAATCATTAGCGGACTGGAGTTCTGCTGTGGCGACCCCTAACTGGGAAAAGCCGAAAGACAACAACATATATATAGATATATATATATATAGCTATAGCTATACATAAAGAGTAAAGCTTCCCATTAGAAGGGATTATTTGCACTTTAATATAAACAGCATAAGAAGGCTAGTAAACAAAGATGCCATGTTCACTATGGCAGTACAATTAGTGCTGTTTCTGCTGAGTTTCAGAGTCTGAAGTTTTTTTCTATTGTCTGGATAGAATTTGCTTTTTCTGTCAGTGTCCATGTGGGTTTTCTCTGTTTCACAGGTATACTAATTGATCAGCTACTCAGAAATTTTCCCTACTTTTATATATTAGATTTTTTAATCATGTCCCTTGTATAATAACTTCTGGTTCAGTGGGCCAAAGATAGTTTACAAAACTGAAACAAATTAATAAAAATCTGCATCCTGAGGTAATACAGTAAAGAAGATCTAAGACAATAAAACACAGTACAAGTACAAGAAAAACTAACAGCTAAAAATGGCACAGCAACTGTAATACAGTCAACTGCGTTAAGAGAAGCAATTCTCACATCCTTGATTCAGTGCAACATACATAGCAATCTCTTCTTTTTATGTCTTCCTTGTCCTGGCTTCACTTCTTAGTAACTAAGCTACAATGGAAACTGTCAGGAATTCAAAGAACAGATGTAACAGCATCCTGTACCTGTTCTTATCAAGGCAGGTGAAAATGTAGCAAGTACTGTAGTTGCATTAGCACTAAGGGAGTGGATAATATTCTTGAGTTGTGCGGTCTCACCTGCAAACAGATTGTTCAACTTTGTCATCACTTTTGAAGGCTGTTTAAAGGTCATGCACATAAAGAACAAGCAAACAACTGACAAGCAGAAGAAATATGTGGTGAAGAATCAACTGTCCCTGGTGCTGATCCACAAAAATTGATTGAAGCAGCTCAGGGGTATGAAACAAACTTGCTCTTGTATTTGAGTTTGTATATAAAATTAAAGTTTATTTCCTTTTTCTGTTGCTCAGGCAACAGTTTATGAGGTTGGTAAATTTTACTCTAGTTTTGTCTTATAGAAGAAGCATTCTCAAGAAAGTGTGTGTGTGTGTGTGTGTGTGTGTGTGTTTTGCAGGGTTATGAACACAATTAGAATTTATGACAAATGAACATTTAGTGGTTTGGCAGTACTCTCTGTGCAGAGGCTGTTGACCTTTATACTAATATGGAATGTTTTGAACAATGACTTCATGGAGATACTGGAGGCTGTCAGAGGGAGGCTTGATGACTTGAAATAATAATATGGGCCAGAAAGCATGCAGAGGCATGTCATATGAGGGATGCTAAGTGTAACTAATGCTTTTCTGGTACAAACTGACCCAAAGAAGCCAGCTAAGGCTGCTGTAGTAGCACAGGCAAGGAAAGATCTGCCTTAATGAGCAACAGAGAAAAGAATGTGCATAGTATTACAATGAATGGTTCACACTTCTGCCAAAAATGTCAGACCTGGCTGGCTTATGTCCATCTATGCAAAGAACACAGACCACTCATGGGTCAAGTTTTACAATGGAGTCACCAATTAAAATTGAAATAAAGTGGTACTTAAGCTGAGTGTGACCAGTATTTTGTTATAAGTCCGGTGATTGCCTTCTACTGCAGATGCACAGTCCTTTGCTTTCCCTATCTTAACAGTATATGTGCAGCTTTATTCAGCTGTATATATGGAATCTTGACTGAGTAACACTGGCAATGGTGTCATATGCAGTCTTATTTTAGGTCAGTGACACGTGTATGTGTGTATGTATATGTCTGTATACATATTTGTATGCAAGTATGTGAGAAATAATTGATAGATGATTGTGTAGAATAGGATGCACCGTTTTAGTTCACAGATGAATTGACAGTATTAACTAGATTAACATCGTGATGCAGCTGTTAACTAAGCACGACTTACCTGATGGCTGCTCTGACTGACTGCCCAGACCATACCTCCCAACCGTCCCGAACCATGCCTCTCAACTGTGCAGAATTTTGCAGGATGTTCCTGATTAAAAAAAAAAAAAAGTTTTGATTGTCTTTTAAATTGTCAGTCAGTAATACTACACTTCAGAGCTGTATAACTCTTATTGTCACAAGACGCAGGCTGATGCAAGGACAGTTTTTAGGCATCACTCTAATTTGCTTAAGAAGTTACTAGGACATTCGGACCAGTCTCAGAAGAAAAGAGAAAAACCCTCTAAGAGTGAAACATTGCTCACACTATCTGAGATATACTGCATCATTTTATTTATTTTTTATTTTGACATTTGTTAACTGGGATAGTCTAAGCAAAAGCCCTTTTTTCACTGGAGGCCTGGGGAGAAAAGCTCCACAGTACAAGTTATTTCATTACAGTAACTAATACGATTAACAGTAGTATACATAAATAGTCTAAGCAGAGAATAAACACACATAGTTTTTTTATCAAAGCTCAGAATGGCAAGAGAGGTACAAAAATATAGCTAGTAGGAAAAATAGTAGCAATGCATAATTACTCTAAGCAAAAATAATCACACTTTTATCACAGAACAGAATGGCTAGGGAGAAACAAAAGTAGAAGACATTAATAATCAATGGAGATTATACAACTATAGTAAGAATTGCACACATCAATTTGCAGTAATTTTGGAAATAAACCAGAGGTTCAAGAATAGATTTGAGCAGTGAATATTTAATAGTGTGCAAGGAGGAAATCTAGTCGGAAGAGAGTTTGTTAGGAGAGGAAGGGAATTATAGAATTCGGGATTAAACACAAATTACAAGACTTGATAGGAGGTATGGTAGAAGAAATAGGAAAACAGGAAAGTTAGGTAAGTAGTGAGGGGAAAAGAAAGGGAAGTTAATGAGGAGGGTAAGAAAAAAAATGAATTAGAAGGGAATACTGCAAGTACTGGGATTAGGAGAATCAGATATGATGACAAGTTATAGAGTAAAACGCACAGTAGGAAGAGAGTAAGAGAAGGACATATGGAAAATGGTAGAGAGTTCATGTAGGATATTTACAATTACAGGTCCATGTAGTATTAAGGTAGTCTTTTAGAACTTTCTTAAAGTCAAATGTCTGGTTTACTTTTCTTAGAGACAAGGGAAGTTTGTTCTATGAAAGGGCTGGTAAATAATAGGTTTTTGTCCAAAAGAGCTCTTAGGTTTAGAAATTTCAAGGTGCAATTGATCAGAGCTTCTTAGAATTCAAGGGCAGGTGTAGAGGGAGACCAGGGTGGACCAGGATGGATGGCAAACACATTCCAGTAACCCTGCCTCAGGTGATATATTTACAGAGAATCTACATTTAAACAGAAGTAGATTCCCCCACCCATATAACCATTATTATTTGGCAAAACCTCACCAATTCAGCTGAGTAAAATTACAAGTGTTTAATAGAGAGTATGATAAGAGAATGACTGCATGTATTGTGGCATATAATGGAAAATGTTTACATGCATGCTTGATGGCATATTATGGGAAATGTTTACCTGCAGGTATAATGGCATATGATGTGAAATGTTTATATGCATTTATGGTGGCATATGATGGGAAATGTTTACATGCATGTATGATGGCGTGGGTCTACCTGATAATATCGAAAGCCGACATCATCAAAGCCGAATACATCGAGATGACAGCCACAAAAACCCACTTCATCGGCAGACCGGATGAATGAAACCCTTCCCATGGTAAGTACTAAGTCACCCAAACACACATAAAACCAACACCATAACACTCAAAACCCACCTAGGTGGGGGGATATGCCCCCCACACCCCCAACATGGGGGGCTGTGCCCCCACACCCCAATTACATATACCAACTCCAAGATCACACTACAGTTTGGGAAAGGGCAAAGTTCACCTTCACGGCCAACAGGTTACTTACCCTGGGAAGGATTTTGTTCATCTGGTCTGTCGATGAAGTGGGTTTACGTGAATGTTTTCTCAAAGTAACTGTCTTCAATGATGTTGGCTTTTAATATTAACAGGTAGGCTCAATGGCATATGACGGCAAATGTTTACATGCATGTATGATGGCATATGATGGGAAAAGTTTACAGATACAGACTGAAGGTGAGAGCATAGCAGCCCTAGCAGTGCTGATGATATCAAGTTATTACTGCAGTTTTTAAATAGATCTCATACATACTGCAATGTGTACAGCTAATATGTTTCTACTCATAAAAGAATCTCCAGAAAAAGTGAGGGAAAACAGATCACTGATGTGGAACTACAGACCTGGAAATTGAATTGAACAAAGAAGCAGTGTGCATGTGGAAAAGTGTACAAACTGAGATAAAATATTTAGGATACAGTCTATGCAATCTTGGGCATTGACTAGTACTTCTACAGTGTTACATTGGGTTGAAATAGCTAGGCTCAAAATGACCTTGAGGTCGATAGCCTAGTAATCTCTTATGATCCTGTGATCCTATGCTTCACCAGCTAAAGAAAGAATGGAATATGTTTCATAGCAGATAATGTAAGTGAAAACTATAAATACCCTTTTTATGATGGACTGCTCATATATCTGTCCAAAATGCATTCAGCACCAAATGGCCCTATACAAAATGTAAAAACATGAACAACCAAATAACACTCTCAAGCTTCATATGGCAAAGGCAAAAATGCAAGGCAAAGTATTCCTCCTCCAAATATCCTTGCTCAAATCAATGCTCCTCCAAATATCCCTGCTCAGTTCAAGGCCACAGAAAACCTATTTCAAGTTGCAAAGTCGAGGGGAGTCTGTAATGGAGTAGGGGAAAAATGTGCATGCAGTCACACACACACATGCATGCTCACGCTCGAGCACACATATGCATGCACCCATGCATGCACGCGCACACACACACACACACACACACACACACACACACACACACACACGAGACAACTGGGCCTAGTGGGTTTACCTGGTTTAAATGAATAAAATAAAAATAATACAATATATATTGGTACTACTCAGGTGAGAAGGAAGAGTTATAGGGCCACAGAAATGTCAATAAAGACTTCCAGGAAGGTTGGAGCAAGTGAGGCTGAATAAAAAGATGGTAACTGTTAGAAATGTCAGGACCCACTTTAGTGAGGGGGTAACAGGATCTTTATGAATTTTAGGCATCCTGTAAAAATTAGGTATAAGCGGAGTTTCTACCAAAAAATATTGGAATAGATTTTTTGACATAATATTACTTTGTACACATTCACTCAATGATCTCACAATTTCATCTTTCGTATAATCTATGTCATTCTTATTAATCACTCTTTGTGTGGTCAGATCTTTCAACATTTCATTGATGGTATCAAAATAGAAAGCGCCTGTCCATCACCATCACAAAACCACCTTTATCAGCTGGTCTAATTACAATATTCTGATCCCGTTTCAAAGTTAATAATGCCTGTCTTCCATCAAAAGTAATATTCTCAGATCCTTTCCTCTGTTTATCATTACCCAATAATTGATAGATCTCTTATTCACATATCTGAGTAAAACCCTCCAGGACAGGGCGGCTCTGTGGTGTATATGCACTGAGCTTCCAAAAGAATTGAGTTTCAGTAGCATCAGACATAGGTTTCAATGTTATATTTCTCACAAATAACTTAAGGTCAACTATCATGTGTCAATAGCTGCGCCAATCTGGTTATGGCTGAATGGGAAAGTGATTATGTTTTGGGGTTGATGGAATATAAGGATTGTTTGTGTTTTTATCATTGTTTTGTTGACAACCTTTTTTTACTATGGATAGGTGACAATCAACAACTTTTGAATTTCTTTCATTATTTGAACTGTAGCAGTAAGTTCTTAAAGTTTACTATGAATTAATTAGCCAGTCAGATTGACTTCTTGGATGTACAGATAATTAGGGATGCTGATGGGAATTTCCTCACCAAGATGCACAGGAAAGACTGTCATCGGATTTAATAAGTGCATCGCACCAGTATGCACCCCGAGCATGTATTCCATAATGTGGTCAAGTTACAAGCCTTAAGAACATTCAGGTTTTTTGTCAGGCAAGAAGATTTTGAGCAAGGCTGGGAACAGCTTAAGACTTATTTTTCTAATAGGGGTTATAAAGAACTGGAAATAAATAGGGCTTGTGAGTTAGCAAAGCAGTCTAAAGCGAGCTATGGGAGACCTTAATTTTCTTCCCCTTTTACAACCCAGAATGATGAATGTAAATAGTATGATGATATAACATTCTGCCTAACTTACAGAAGTGATAATAAAGAGCTAAGGGATATTATATATAAAAATTGGCATATTTTGCATACAGATGAGGAGACAGCACTGCTCACAGGTCCTGCAGTACCCTGTTACATACATCCCTTGCAATCCCAGGCCAGTAAAGATACTGCCTAATATGACTCTTGGTATGCTTTATACCCATATGACATGCAAAAGGAATGTCATGGGGTATGCCTAAAAGTACCAGACAGCAGGCTTTGGGCACTCCAATCTGCTATATTACCTCATCCTCTAGCCCTCCCTAAGGGGTCCACTCTCTGCACAGTAACCATTTGTTCCAGTATACAGACTCCCCTTTTCCATGAGCATCAGGTGCCTCCTTAGTTACCTCCCTCAAGCCTCATAAGGTAGGGTTCGAAAGCTGTGCCTGTCTCAAGTTTACTTTCATGACCCTTCCCAGCTCCCCTTCCACAGGAAGCCTTATATCTTCTGACAATGGTGCCTCCCTGCCAGCCTGGGTACTACCACTCACCTCTGTCCTTGCAGTCACTTTGTCTATGGGAACATCAGTACCTACCAGCAGCTGTGGTTCATTTTCAGGCTCACTGCTACAAGGTAGCTCCCTCCCTGAAACCACATCACCAACCCCAGCTTCAGGCATGGGGTCTGTCTGGGTCCCCACAGACTACCAGATCTACCTGCCTGTCTCCAAGCCTGACTGCGTGTAACTGCATGCACACAAGGAACTACATTATCAAAATCATTTCCTATTAAGACATCTGCAGGGATATCCTCAAACACACCTACCTACTTCCTCCCTTTTCAATGCTCCCAGTCAAGGTTAATCCTGGCCAAAGGTATTTGGAATGGGGTCCATCCTAAAGCTCTAACTGGTGTGGACTACCCAAGCAAGTACTACTCTTCTTTAACCACTTCAGGCTTCACAATGGTTATGTCAGAGGCTGTGTCTCTCTTAGCAGTGGTCTGTCTTCCATCCATGAAGATAGGGTACAAACTCCAGTGATAGTTTGGAACCTCTGTTATCTCCAGACAACTTACCACTGGCAGGCAGTTATTCCCAATTACTGGCTACCTCACCTTTTGTTCCCCACCTTGCTTCAGTGGATATTTGTATGTAACATAGCCTCTCTAGTTACATTTAAAACATCTAACAACTGATCCTGGCCATGTACCTGAACTAGTGGATTCCCCTGTTACTAGTAGACTCTGTTGGGGTGATTCAGCCTGCCCACTATGGGTTCCCTTATATCCATGTGCAGCACTCTGTATCCCCTTCTTATGCAGTGATGCCCTGCTTGCTAAATAGTGATTCATTTTCTCTCCAGCTCACCAGCAGAGCTACATTTTTGGTCTGCCAACCAAATTCTCATATCCCCAGCCAAAGTGCTAAGGGCTTGTTTCCTCACCAAAAGGTCTGCCAGTCTTTCAAAAGTGGTGACTTGACACCCACTCACCCACCTGTGAAAGTAAGTGCTTAACTCAGCAAAATAATCACATACACTTTTCATCTGCCTTGTGTCTATGCTCAGGAAACTTTTTTCTGTACGCTTCAGGTGTTAACTTAAAACAGTCTAGCAAACATTGACTTACTTTTTCATAATTTAAACAGTTAGTATCAGACAATTTAGAAACAGCAGTTACAGCTTTACCATGGAGTTATGAGGTCAGGAACCGTACCCAGAGCTCTTGGTCAACATCATACTGTTTACACACCCTTTCAAATATATGAATAAAACTATGAAAATCAGTATCATCTTTAAATTCTGGAAGACGTTTACTGACTTTTATTGCTTCTGGGGTTTGGTTACTCCCTTCCCCATTACCTCCATGACCCTTTCAGAGAGTCAGTATATCCATTTCACGCTGACGTTGTTTCTCCTTTTGCTCAGCCTCCAAATGCTGCAGTTTCTCATTTTCTTCAAATCTCCAAATGACACAGTCTCTCTTCGGTCTCCAAACATTTGACTTCCAGTTGCAGTCTCTCTTAGGTCTCCAAGCATTTTCCCTCCAGTTCATGGTGATGTGGTTTCTCCCTTTCTTTGGCCTCATGTTGATGCTGTTTCTCATTTTTTTTCAGCCTCCAAACATTTGGCTTCCAGTTGCAATCTTTCTTCAGTTTCCAAATGCTTGGCTTCTAAATCAAGTCTCTAACTCCAGAGAGATTTTTAAGTCCTCTGAGGAAAAGGTGAACTGTCCTGTTTCCGAAGGCTGCACAGCCACATCACTGGACTGGCTATCTCCCTGGGTGCTGGACCATGCTATAGCTGTGATTAAGGCTAATATCATATCCTCTTTAGTCACGATGGCATGCACCAGTACTTCGGCTTCACACACCTTGATAGCTTGCTATAATCTTCTGCTGACATCTTTGCCTGCTTTCCTGATTAAACTAACAAAAATAAATAAAAATTTTGTGAACCTGAAACTCTGAATGTTTACCTTGTGGATGTTGAGAGTACACACATCTTCAGTGACAACTGCTCACAAGTTACTGAAGTTCAGTTAATATCCCACTGCTTCCAGCTGTATGTGATGGTCCCTCTTTACCACAGGCAAGTAATCAAGGAGCCTCAATCCTCACCACTGACACCAGTAAGAGGCGGTCAGTAAGAACAGGAATGGATTTACACAGTGTTTCAAATGCAGCTCTCTGTATCAAGCACAATTTCCCTCATGAGCACACAAGGAACACAGTCCACTGGGACTGGACTCTCTACCTCTCTAGATCCCAAACAAGACTCACTTTGGAGCACTGCGTCTCAGTTCCAAGTATGTGACACACACGCTTAAATATCTGATTTTTCACACACACACACACACACACACACACACACACACACACACACACACACACACACACACACACACACACGGCACACCCCCATAAATTAAATATACCAACTCCAAGATCACACTACAGTGGGAAAAAGTTAATTTCCTAACTCCACTGTATCAAGGCCTCTTGCAGAAACATAGTAAAAAGTGTGTTTGGTAGTTTGATGTCATTATATGTGGAGGGGGTGTTATTTTCTTGTGATATGTAGTGTTAGATGTTATGAAATTCAATGTTATGGGTTTTAGATGTTTTGGGTTTTAGATGTTCTGGTCTCAATGTTATGAAATTAGATGTTATGGGTTTTAGATGTTTTGAAGAGGATCCGTTAAAATTATTTTCTTAAAGACATGAAAAGGTATAAAAATATTTAATAATGGATAGCAAAATAGAGAACAGGAGAATACTTAATATTTAGTTACAATATAAAACAGAGTTTTAGACACAGGAAATATAAAAATAACACAGTTGGATACAATCTTACAGATAGAGAAAAAAGAAAATAATACTAAACTACTCTGACTGTATTATTCCTAAATGAACTAAAGAGAAACTGTCCCTAGTTAAGTCACTTAGTATCACAAGGCAAGATGTACTGCTGAGATGCTCACTTCCACAAGGCAAGATGAGATACTACACACTAAACTGTACAATTAACAAGTGAACAACTGAACTGTGTTAACCGACATAGATCTTTTATACCAGGTTCCAAAGAAAAACAAACAAACAACAAACTGCTGCTGCCAGAGTTCTGTCCTTCTGCTGGTTATAGAATGACATCAAATCTAGTCACCTGACTTTGGCACAATACACATTCAGAACTCTGTTAAGATTTTGTTGCAGCATTTTTAACATAAGCAACTTTTACAAATGCATTTAATACAAACATCTATGCAAATCAATGTAACAGTCAAATGACACAAGACTGTTTACAAATCTTCAGCCAGCCATGCTGGCATATGCCACACATGCACTGGCCACTTCTCCTGGTACAGCTGGCAATACCTCACAATGTCACATTGTGAATAAAGGTTTTTAAACAACTTGTAGTAGTTTTGTGGTTATTATGGATGTGACAATAGGAGTTAATGTCAGCCACGCCAGGAGAATTAGGGTAGTGGATGTATAACGTATGCCAGCACAGCTAGCTGGAATTTTGTAAATAATTATATGTCATTTGTATATCAAACTGATTTGTTCAGATGCTTGTGCTGAAAATGTATTTGTGAGGTTTGCTTGTGTTTAAATCAACAGTGTGCTCTGCTGGAAGGAAAAGAGATGTACATGCATGATTGTAACTGTTTAAATGTATACATTGTAACACCATATACTGGAAGTGAATATGTTAATCTGAATCCAACTGACTTTGCAAAATATTCTTGAAATTACATTACTTTATGGTTTAAGCCATAAAGATGTTATCCCTTAGTTTTGAATGGTGCCAGAGATGCATTGCCTGTGACAGAGAATAGTTGGTACCTCCTGTAGGAAGAGTGAAATGGTTTCATGGTTTTATAACTCCAGCAGCTGCAACACATCTGAGCAAAGCTCTATCTGTGTGTATTGTAGTACAAAGGTGGTAAACCCGGGTAGCTTCTAGTGACCGGGGATGGTGTGGGAAACAGAGTCAGATGACCAGATGTATGTGATGTCATTCTGTACAGAAATAATGTTTTAATATCAGGGGAGACTGAAGCCTCAGCAGCATTCTCTGTGTTTTGTCTTGGATCTGACAAAAAGGACCACTCACCCAAATCATCTTGTCTTGCTCTATTCAGTGAGTAGGAACAGTAATTCTTTTAGTCAATCAGGAATAGATAGTGAGACTAGTTAAATGCTGTTTTTCCTATAACCGTGCGAAACTTTTCATCAATGTTATTTTTAGTATTCCCTGTGACCAAAACTCTGGTGTTTACTATAAACAGATATTTAGTATTTTCATGTTCTTTTATTATTTATTATTAAATATATTTCAACTTTACATTGTGACTGGTCCTTTTTAGAAAATATTTAAGCTTTGAGAGTATTTGCATATATATATTTCATAATAGCTGTGGCCACTCTTGAAGCCTCGGTGTTTAGTTATCACTACCATTTGTATCAATATTAATTTCATAAGTATAATTGGGTACCCTTGCAAGAGCCTTCAGTAGCTGACTTTGTAGTGCCTGGTGGCAGTGATAACTACCTTATAGCCTGAACAACAGGGGGGATAGCTAGTAAACTTGTGCCAGCTTTTCCCAGGTATGTGTGTGTATGCAAATCAAATCTCAAAGTGTGTGTGTGTCAATTACTTGGAGCAGGGACACGAAGCACTGGTTTCATAGAGAAACTGGTGAAGGACTTGGCTTGAGGACTCGGCTGAGGACTTAACTCTGAAGATGTGCCAGTGAGGAGTCTTACTGGGGATCTGGAGGTAAACAGATAGCGAAATCCAGACCCCCGGGCTGACTGTGTTCCCTGTCTGCTCTTAACGGAAATTGTGCTTGATGAAGAGAGGTCTGCGTTTGGAAATATTGAGTGTATCCATTTGTATTCCAAGTGAACATCCCACTACAGTGTCAGTGGTAAGGATTCAGGATCCTTGATTACTGGCCCAGTATGAGGATATCACACTGGATAATATTGATAAGACAGAAGTACTAAATTCAAATAAGGTTATCCATTGATCTCTTTTTGAGTGTGCTGTTTATTATTTACACATGTAGCTATCTGCATGTGTTTATGTATTGTGTGTTATTTGGAGTAACTTGCACTGTAGGTTAAAGAGTTTAAGGAATGGGGTTTGTAATGAACAAGAAAGACATTAGTTATACACCAATTCCAGTCTCACATAGACCTACCACGACAGCAAACCAAACACATAAACACACAAAAACATACTCGGAGGCTCTAAATAAAAATCTGCCTAAGCAGCAGAGACCTCCAAAGCAGACACCCAAGCAACCGCTACCCCAAAACAAAACACGTGCAACACATAGCTCACAAAGCCAGTGTGCTGAACAGTCACAGCCCTTAAGGCTAAACAACACACCTGATACACTTGTAATAGGTGACTCTATCGTCAGGCACACTGATGTCCCGCTCACCAGGCTGAACAAGGAGAAGGTCATGGTGAGCTGCCTGTCGGGCCCTAAGATTCGCCACATAACACAAGCACTCAGGTCACTCCAAGGCAAGTACAAATATGACTCAGTCATTGTCCATGCTGGTGTGAATGACCTGAGACGTACCTCCCTGGACTACATGAAAAGAGACATAGAGGAGCTCTCTGAGCATGTAGCCCAGGCCGGTATGACCCTGACCTTGAGTAGCATCTTACCCTCACCAAGAATGATGCCACAATATGAAGACAAGATGATCAATTTCAACAACTGGCTTAAGTATTGGTGTCATTCAAAGGGGATCCAATGCCTGTCTGCCTGGGATGACATGCTCGACAAGCCACAATGCTTCGCTAGGGACGGCTTGCACCTGTCACCCCTGGGCTTTCGGATATTGGCAAAGGCTCTTGCCACCCCCATAGTGCCTTTTTTAGGCAAGGCTCAAAAGACAAACCCACCTCCATAGGTATCACAAGGGATAAGAAACTAAGAGTAATGCTACTCAACGCCAGAAGTCTAAACTTCAAGATGCATGCACTCAAAGCTCTCCTTAGCATGGAGAACATAGAGATCTGTGCAGTAACAGAAACCTGGTTCAAGGCTCCCGAGAGCACCCCAGCACTACCAGGTTATACTTCATACCATGTTTTTCGGCCCCAAAACTTGGACTGAACCACAAAAGGAGGGGGAGTATCAATATTCGTCAAAGATACCCACACCTCCAGGTTGGTGGCACAGCACGAAGTATCAGAGACTATCCATGTGCAACTAACAGTGGGTAAAACTGCCTTCCAGTTTATAGCCTGCTACAGACCACCCTCCCAAACCCAGGAACCCCACTCAGCCTTCCTGAGAACACTGGAAAATATGAAGGTCTCTCCAAACACCATTATATTGGGCTACTTCAACTACCCTAACATAGACTGGGAGCATTACTCTAGCTCCAACACCCTAGCCCGAAGGTTCCTAGAATTTATAAACTCAAATGCTATGGAACAACTTGTTGCCACTCCCACAAGAGGGGAAAACATACTGGACCTGATCATCACCAACATGGGGACTCTATGCTCCAGACCAGAAGTGTATCCCTCACTAGTAAGATCAGACCATAAACTAATCTCACTAGATATTCACATCCCGACCCCAGCCCCTGCCCAGAAAACCACAGTGAAAAACTTCTCTAAAGCAAATTTCACACTCCTCAAAACTGAGGTGGAATCCTTCAAAGCCCCTGGGCCTGTGGAAAATACGGCCCAGACCGCGGAATCCCTTATAAACGCATTCTATGAACACCTTCAGGAATGCATGGATCATGCAATCCCAAATAAAACCAAGACCCAATCCTCCAAAGTTAGGTGTCCTGTCTGGTGGACCCCAGCCATAAACAAACTATACAATAGAAGGAGGAAGCTACTACATGATAGAGCAAAATCCCAAAAAGGGAAGGCATCTCTGATCAGTATTAGCAAAAAACTATGGGCACTCATAAAATCATCTAAGGCCAGCTTCAAGAGAAAAATTGCACAGGACACTAAGGATAATCATAAGGCTTTCTTTAGTTATGTTAGGAACCTGGGTGGGAATTCCCAGTTATGCTCAGAATTAGTCCAAAATGACAAAAAATACACCGAACCCACAGACATTGCTAACATCCTAGCTGACAGGTTCAGTGCAAACTTCTCCCCCCCCCTTCCCCACCAAAAGGGCAAATATCTATCCCAGCAGAGTGCTGCCCCCCTGACATCTCAGATGCTCAGGTAAGATCCACCCTCTCCAAAGCAAAAAACACAGCATCAATGGGACCAGACGGTGTCCCGGGCTGCATCCTACATGAACTCCAAGAAGAACTAAACCCAAACATAAAACTAGTGTTCAATCTCAGCCTTACTACAGGATATGTACCCAAAGAGTGGCGTACAGCAACAGTGGTCCTTCTCCACAAGGTGGTGCCTCAACGGATCCTGAAAACTATAGCCAAATAAGCTTGACTAGCTTGGTCTGCAAAGGTATGGAAAGGATCATCATGGACCTCATAAATAAAGATATTGGGAACCTACAGACACTGGATCCTACCCAGTTCGGCTTTGTTAAGGGCAGATCCTGCCTCTTAAACCTGGTCAATTTCTTTGAAACAGTCACCAAGGCCATTGACAAGGGGAAGGTGGTCCATACAGCCTACCTGGACCTTGCAAAAGCCCTCGATACAATACCCCACTTGGGCATTATAGATAAGCTCACCAGCTTAAATATAAACCCCTATGTCACTAGATGGGTTGCAAACTGGCTCAAGGACAGAACCCACATGGTTAGAATTGCTGGAGCCATGTCAGACTCCAAACCAGTTATTAGAGGCATCCCACAAGGCTCATTCCTGGGACCTCTCTTGTTCGGTATATATTTCTCGGAGGTATAGGCTAACACGGAAGGACTGTGGCTGACCAAGTTCGCAGATGACTGCAAACTGGGCGCCATAATAGACTCTCCAGCCAACACAAGCATCCTACAAAAGGGCCTCATAGAAACAGACAACTGGTGCCAGAGCCATGGCCTCAAGCTAAACACCAAAAAGTGTATACTCATCCCCTTTGGCAAAAACAAAGTGCCCACAAATTACCACATAGGTGGTAATCCATTAAGTACAGAAGAAGTAATTAGGGACCTGGGGACCCAAGTTGATAGCAATCTCTCATTTGACAACCACGTGGCCAAAGTGGTTAGAAAAACATTTTATATAGCCCACTTAATCATGAAGTGATTCACATCTAGATCAGAGGAGGTCATTGTGCCTCTTTACTCATCCCTTATCAAGCCCATAATTGAGTACAATGCCCCTTTTGGGATGTACCTTGCCAGACACCTGCAACAACTGGAAAGACCCCAAAAGTACCTCACCAAGAGGATCAAAGGGCTCAAACAGATGCCATATGCTACCCGGTTAAAGAAACTCCAGCTCTACTCAGTGGCATACCACCTGCTCAGAGGCGATCTGTGCCTGACGTATAAAGCCATGTCCAACCCGGAATTAATGGACATGCTGCACCTCAGAAAATCCAAATCCCATCAAGCTACGCGCTCGAGAGACTTGAACCTCAGCACTGAAATAAATAGGACATGCTGGAGTGACAGATTCATAACCTAGAGGCTCCCTTCACTCTGGAATAAAATCCCAGTCCAGGTTAGGCAGAGTCCCTCATTGACTCTCTTCAAGAGGAATCTTGATGAGTGGATGGGAGATAGTAGGTTTACCCCGGGTATCACTTTTGTGTCACTGTTAGACAGAGGCACAGTATACTAACCTCGAAAAAAGGCATAGCAAAATTCATTTAAAATGGGTGGCGAAAGCCAAACACACTCTGGCTGGGCTTATAAATGCCCTAGGGCAGATAGCCTAGTATGAACCTATGAACCTATGAAGATCCCCAGTTCTTCAGTACAAGTTATTTCATGCACCATGCAAATTAGATCCTAGGTATTCTACTGATCTCTTTTTTTCAGAATTCATTAGGATTTAGTAGTGTTCCTGTTGATTTCAACAGGCTTCATTAATTATCTATGTTTCTAATGAACAGAGATTTATTAGTTTGCATAGAATATGTGGTGTGTGTGTGTGTGTGTGTGTGTGTGTGTGTGTGTGTACATATATTTTATGAATGTATGTGAGGGTTATATCAAGACATGTTAGGTTTATGGTTTATTTTTTTATTTTTAGTTAGTTTAGTCCATAAGTTCATAGGTTCCTATGTATATAACAGGCTATCCACCATCAGGGCCTTTATAAGCGCAGTTGTGCAATCTAACCCAGTTGTACCCCTATGTACCATGGGCTTTTATTAAGACATGGTATATTAGTTAGGAAATTTAAAGAGGTTATATAGTTGGGTATGTTAGTTTGAGCATTATTGTCTGCCTCTGTTTATTAGAAATATAGGGGCCAAACGTGGGGTGTATTTCTGATTTCTCATCCATTGGTCAAGGTTTATGATTAAGTAGGGTTAAGAATGTGCTCTGCTGTACATGGATGGAGAGCCTGTTCCAGAGCATGGAGATCATCTGAGACAGATATTTCTCTTGCCAGCATGTCTTATTCATGTTACAAGCAAAATTTAAATCCTTGGATGTAGTGTTTTCTAATGCTGTTCATTTTGCAGATGTAAAAATGTCCATCAGAGCTGGATTCGAGGATGCCTTTTATGCCAAGTATTGATCACCTCTCAATAACCTGTAAGAGACTGAGCATAGTGATAGGGCTTTAAGGCAATCTGTATAGACCAATGTGTTTATACCCTGCATTCTCTTGGTAAGGAACCTTTGTGGCCATTCCAGCTGTTGCATATGTCTGGTCAGGTACATGCCGAATGGTCCATGTCTGTGAGCAAGCTGGCAATCCAACAAGTTATGTAGGGATTTATGTCCAGTTCAGTGAGTTTATTAACTATTCCTGAGTGGAGTACTTTAATGAACACATTATCCAGGTTCAGGTAGGCAATATGCACCACTTTCTCTTCATCCACTGCCTTGGTGACCTTCTCAAAGAAGTTCACCTTGTTTAGTAGGCATGACTTTCCTTTGACAAAGCCAAACTGGGTTGGAGTCAGCATCTGAAGGTTGCCTAAGCCTTTGTTGATCATTTCTATGGTAATTTATTCCATGGTTTTATACATTAGACTAGTCAGACAAACAGGTTTGTAGATTCTGGGATCAGTTGCTGGTCCACCCTTGTGAAGTGGGATAACTGTTGCAGTTCTCTATTCTCGTGGTACAAAGCCAGTTTTGAGCTTAGGTTACCACTGTATGTTTTCTGGGGCTGAGTGCTTGCCTGTGCATGTGTCAAGTTTTGCCTCCCATTTCCTGTTTCTGCTCATTTCACATATATGTGGTAGGCTACATGCTCTTAATATATTGCACATACATGTGGTAGAGTAATTAATTCCACAAGCTGTGAGAAGCATTTCCTGCTACTGTTTTATTGCACATACACTCAGTAGTGTAATGTCTGTCTCAGACTATGGGTATCATCACAAGCTTCTGCTTGCTTGCACTTGGACATGAAAATGTAACTTTTCTCTGTTGTCTGTACATCCTTCATAGCTGTATAAGATGGCTTGTTTGTCCCTTTATGTTTTCAGCAGGGGCAGAATAGGAGAAGAATGTGGCCAGCTACTACAGCAGGTATCACAGACCTGCAGCAAAGTGAGATTAGTACACTCCTGTGCCATTGTATGTACCAGCTGTGGCTCATCATTCATTAGATTATTCTCTTTATATAGCCCTTCAGCAAGTCACAGTGGTACTTCAGACCCTCAGGCATTTCAGCCACTGCCCTCTAGCACACCTCTCAACCTATTAGCATAAGAGATCTGGACAAAATCAAAATAATGGGGGAAACAAAGGCCATAAATAGGGATAGATTTTAATTATGGCTCTTATAAACGTACAAATTTGCTAGAAAAACAGGATTTGCAACAGCATATATATTCTGAATGATATGATCTCTGAAACTTAAATGTCTGTCATTATTTAATTACTTCAGTTCTCACTGATTTGCCAGAAAACCACACATTTTATGAAGAACAGGCCAAATCCATGAGGTGAAAATCTGGGCATTCTGTAAAGATCTGGAAAGTTGAGAGGTATGCCCACTGGTGGCCTGGACAAGGCTCCAGTAGACTGAGAGTGCCTTGCCATGGAGGGTTCTGCCCACCCATGAACAGGTAGCTTACTTTAATCACATAGTCAGTGATGAAGGGAAAGCTGGAGGTGGTGGTTGACCAGGCATAGACACACTGGGATCCTGCACATCAACCACACTTTCTGCAGATTTCACATTGACTGACCCATGCCATTAGGCCACCAGAGGAGGGTGAGGCCTATGCTACTGGCCACCCATACAGAGGGTCTCCATCAACTGGGTCTCTGTGACATTCCTATGAAATGGTTGATAGCTGACACACTGAATATCCCCAGCTATTTATCTGCCCTCTATTTATGTACTTATTTTTATTCCATGTTTCACATCCTAGTGTTTGTGCACATCTACCTCTGGTTTCCCTTTCTGTTTAATGTGTGTTTGTGTGACCCTGCTGCCTACCCACTCCTTCCCTTCCTCTATTGTTCATGTCTTTCTCTCCTCCACATTTCAATCTATTTCTCTTTGTCCACATGAATAGACAGGATAGATAGATATCACCCCTAAAACTTTCTTCTTACATGTTCATATCATGTATTACTCTGTTTGGTAAACCCCTTTTCCTACTTTTAAATACTTTTTTTCACACCCCTGTCATGGAACAGATATGGAACAGATAAGGTACCCTGCTGGCACTAGCTGGCTAGTTTTTCCAATCTGCTATATATTTTTGCTGCTTAGTACCTTCTCACATTACTTGCTACAGCTCCCATATGAGCTCTTAATGAGGCTTGCACAAAGCAATGTGAGACAGCTACCTTGTTCTACTAAATATGCTCTCAGCTACATTGTTGTACATTTCAGTAAAGTGTCATTATCTGCCTATTCGTGCAGTAGTCCCTACTTAGTTATTACTTAGTTATTTATGTCTATTTTGCACAGCACTGGATTGCCTCTCTACACTGCAAGCTGTCTATCACCTTGAAGTGCACCTCTTTGAATTCTGGCCTAAAAGTGCTTTTATATATATATATATATATATATATATATATATATATATATATATATGTACACACACACACACACACACACACACACATATATATATATATATATATATATATATATATATATATATGTATATATACACACACACACACCAAGTCTGAGGTTGCAGTACTTCAAAGTATTACTTTAGAGTAGTAGGTGTATAACAGCTGTTAAACTGAATTAACAACAGGTTACACAAACTGATACTGTACAACTGTATATTCGTATACTGAATGATTTATTGAAACAAGCCAAGTACTACTGTTGAGATTATAACATTTTCTTTATAACACAGATTATTGTCAGATGCACTGCATTTCCTCAGATGACTCAAATTACAAAATGTCCACCAGATAGTCTTTCACAGTCACTTTTATCTAGCTTCAGACTTTGTCCTTGATGAAACATTATTTTCCTGTATTGAAGCATTCTTTGACTGCATCCTTTTCTCATGCAGAGAAAACCAGTTACTCAGCAGGCTGAAATGTTCTTTCATTGATAAGATAGTCTGTAACTTTCTGCTGCATTAGCCATTTCCCTTTAGCAGGCTTATTCACTTGACTATCTGTATAAATTCAACTGTTTATAATATTCACCAAGCCTGTATTGTTAATGCCATTTGTTACAAAAATACTCAGAAGTATTATAATACATTTTGTTCACACAAGCTCATTTTGTTAAGCTAATCATATTTGTTTACCGCATATTTGTTTTATGCACTTGCAGATGCTGTGTCACATGCTATTTCTAAAAATATCCCACCATTACTATGATAGAAACAGTTTTATCAAACCTCTGTTACTGTGAAGGAAAGAGTTCTACCAAATTATATATATATTTCTATGAAATACATGTTTTACTACAAGAGAAACTAGTTTTACTTTGTATAATTCTATCAACAGTTTCAAGATATGTTATTTTTGTCCATTTGTTCATTATGTTCGAAGTTGCAGTACTCGCAAATATGAGAACTTCAATATGGAACTGATTTTTATAGTATGGAAACAATAATCTACACCTGTAGATTTTAAACCCTGAGGTGTTAGATAGTTTAAAATCTTGTAACACACCATGACCTATCTAAGAACATTACCTGATAAGTTTTGAATGTGGACAAGTCTGGTTCAAGCCACAAACCTAGATACATAAAGGAAGTGACATCTGCAACATTAGTCATGCCAGTGTATTTTGATGAAGTTTCTGACGGGTGCCAAACAGTGCAGCTGATGACCTCTTGGGACTTAGTACTAGTTTATTTGCAATGTATAGACTTAAAGATGTTCTGCTGCAAGTGATTTGATGTGGTAGAAGATGGTTTGGATTCATTTAAGATCAGAAATTCATCTGAATATAGAGTTAAATTTAAAGCTGGAAGCAAAAGCAGGAAATCATTAATAAATAATTAAAAAAGTAAGGAAAAGGATAGTGCCCAAGTTGGAAACCACAGAAACTCGAGTCTGAGAAGTACTGATGACATGGGCCATCTCTGAAGTTTGGGCTTTGAAATCTAGTAACCAGAAGTGACTAGTTGACAGTTTCAGATGTCATTTGTAGGTCCACAAAGATGGCAGAAGTAAATAAGCCATATTCTGTTTCTTAAAATCTGCTGAAATATAGAATAAATGCCATCATCTGTAGTGTAAACTGACTGACTCAAGCTAAAATGGATGGTGCTGCCCTTTCACTCCCCTGCCACAACTAGTTCACAAGCCACCCTCTGGTCTCTCAAATTTGTTACTACTCATTCACACCTCATTCCCAATTATCAAACCATCTCCTTAAAGATAATGCATGATTAATAATCCAAATGATATCACTCATTCATAAACCAATGAATTCTATCAACATGAAAGGGCTATACAACACAAAGAAATATCACCCCCATAAAACCAACACATTTCCAGAAAATCTTCCACCTGACTCAAAAATGTTACAGCTGACCTTCCTTTGTTTCTACATTTTACTTAACTCCATAAATATTAACCATCACATATTTCAAAACATAACACTAAATGCATACTTCTCCTCTTATCCACCATCAGTTACAACCCCCCAGCAGACATCTTAAAATAATTCACATCTCTCTCATATATGTATAGCAACACTCCACATCCTCAGACAAATGCACCAGATGGCACAACACTAACTTATTAAAATGTAAACAACACATCCTAATCAACAACCCAAAACTCTTGTGGACAGAAGTGAATCACGTCATTAGTGGAGATGTACACAAATCATTCATACAGTCTACCTTCCAATTCACCCCAGCAGATTTCATAAAAGAAGTCACATTTCTCCCAAATATGTATGGCAACACTTCTTATCCTCCAACCAATGCAACAACCCCCTTCTCTTTCATCCCTCACGTCTGCTTCAGGTTCATTAAACAACACACCTCCTCCCTCTTCTGGGACAAATACCATTAAATGCATGAAAAGACACATATAATCTGCATCATCTGTTAATGTACCTCTGCAGAGATTTCCTTTCAATTCCAGTCTTACTCACATTCAGTCTATGCCTCACTGAAAACCCTTAACCATGCAAACCCATCCTAAGAAGACTGCACAGTTCCATCCAATTACCATCTTACCTAAAATAAGCAAGTTTCTTAAAAAATGGTCTACACTCAACTAATTAATTAAACCCAACAATACAAGCTGTTTTCACACAAATACTATGGCTTCTCTACAGGTTACAGCACTATGACTGCAATGGGACCTCTAAGTCATAAACTTTTCCAAAATGTTGATGATAGGTTCATAGGTTAGCACTAGGCTAACTGCCCTTGCGAGCTATTGTAAGCGTAGCCAATTATCCCTTGTGAGACTCAAACCCTGCACCTTGTGTTTGTAAGGCAAACACCTTAACCATTAGGCCATCCTCCCAATCCCTAATTGATTGGTTCATAGATTAGTACTAAGCTAACTGCCCTTGCGAACCATTTTAAGCCTAGCCAATTATCCCTTGTGAGACTCAAGCACTGCACCTTGTGTTCGTAAAGCAAACACCTTAACCATTAGGCTACCCTCCCAACCCCTTTAAGATGCAATGCAATTTTTGTAAATCTAACAAAACCCTTTGACCTTCTTGACAAGAAAATTCTTATTTGCCACATGCTAGAATTTTGTAAAAGCAGACTGGCCTCAATCTGGTTCCCAAACTACCTGTCTAATTGGCAATTCACAGTAAAAATTGGGTCTACCCTCTCAAAAAAGATGTGCATCAAGGATCAATACTTGCTCCATTATTATTAATTACCATTTTTATCAACAAACTCACCAATAACTTACATCAACTTTTAATGCTGCTGTATAGAGTTGGAACTGTCCTCTTTCTCTGTAGTAACTCACTTCATACCCTGGAAACTCAAACACAAACCCATTTGTGCTCATTATCTACCTGGTTTGCTAAAAAAGAAAAACAGGTAAAATATTGCTTAACCCATTCAAAACCAAATTCATGATCTTTGGGACAAACTCATTGTTGCTACACTGACAAGCAACCTACACATCCAAACCACAGACAATGCTTACAATGAGAATGCCATTTCCTTTAGCTACTTAGGCTTATGGCTGGACCCTTCCATTACATTTTGCATACACCTTAAAATGAGAATGAAAATAAACTATTTACCTTTATGTTGTACTCAGCCAGCGCTGCCATAGATAAAGGGGTCCACCTATGACAACTAGGATATGGCCAACCTCATATCACAGTTGCCTCAAAAAGAATGAAACACTTTATCCAAATTATTTCAAATATGATATTTAGATTACGCTCTTCCAGAAGGAAACACCACTGCATAACTACAATCAGTATCTCACCCAGACAGCTATATCGCTGCATAACTATGAGTATCTCACACAGACAGGAACACATACCTCTCAACCTCTTAGAACAAGAAATCTGGATAAAGCCATAAATAAAAGTGGGACTAAGGCCCAATATAGGGACATTTTTTAAATATTGCTCTTATAAACTCAGAAAGTTGACAGAATAACACATTTTGCATTAGCATACATTTTTTGAAAGATATGAAGTCTGAAACTCAAATGTCTGTCATTATTTTTGAACTTCAGTCTTTAATAATTTGCCATTAATTTGTCAGAAAATGACAATTTTATGAAAGACGGACCAAAAATATAAGGCTAAAAATCTGGCCATTCTGCAAAAATCTGTACAGTGGAGAAGTATGCAGGAACACCATAGCATAACTATAATCAATATCTCACCCAAACAGGTATATCACTGTGTAACTATAGTCAGTCTCTCACATTAACAGGAACAGTACTGCATAATTATAATCAGTCTTTTACCCAGACAGGCACACCACTGCATAACTATAATCAATATCTCACCCATACAGGTATAGCACTGTATAACTATAATCAGTCTCACACAGACAGGAACACCACTGCATAACTATAATCAATATCTCACCCATACAGGTATATCTCTGTATAACTATAATCAGTCTCTCACACAGACAGGAACACCACTCCATAACTATAATTAATATCTCACCCATACAGGTATATCTCTGTATAACAATAGTCAGTCTCTCAGACAGACAGGAACACCACTCCATAACTATAATCAATATCTCACCCATACAGGTATATCACTGTATAACTATAGTCAGTCTCTCACACAGACAGGAACACTACTCCATAACTATAATCAATATCTCACCCATACAGGTATATCACTGTATAACTATAGTCAGTCTCTCAGACAGACAGGAACACCACTGCATAACTATAATCAATATCTCACCCATACAGGTATATCACTGTATAACTATAGTCAGTCTCTCAGACAGACAGGAACACCACTCCATAACTATAATCAATATCTCACCCATACAGGTATATCACTGTATAACTATAATCAGTCTCTCACACAGACAGGAACACTACTGCATAAGTATAATCAATATCTCACCCATACAGGTATATCTCAGTATAACTATAGTCAGTCTCTCAGACAGACAGGAACACCACTCCATAACTATAATCAATATCTCACCCATACAGGTATATCTCTGTATAACTATAGTCAGTCTCTCAGACAGACAGGAACACCACTCCATAACTATAATCAATATCTCACCCATACAGGTATAGCACTGTATAACTATAGTCAGTCTCACACAGACAGGAACACCACTGCATAACTATAATCAATATCTCACCCATACAGGTATATCACTGTATAACTATAATCAGTCTCTCAGACAGACAGGAACACCACTCCATAACTATAATTAATATCTCACCCATACAGGTATATCACTGTATAACTATAATCAGTCTCTCACACAGACAGGAACACCACTGCATAACTATAATCAATATCTCACCCATACAGGTATATCACTGTATAACTATAGTCAGTCTCTCACACAGACAGGAACACTACTGCATAACTATAATCAATATCTCACCCATACAGGTATATCTCTGAATAACTATAGTCAGTCTCTCAGACAGACAGGAACACCACTCCATAACTATAATCAATATCTCACCCATACAGGTATATCACTGTATAACTATAATCAGTCTCACACAGACAGGAACACCACTCCATAACTATAATCAATATCTCACCCATACAGGTATATCTCTGTATAACTATAGTCAGTCTCTCAGACAGACAGGAACACCACTCCATAACTATAATCAATATCTCACCCATACAGGTATATCACTGTATAACTATAGTCAGTCTCTCACACAGACAGGAACACCACTCCATAACTATAATCAATATCTCACCCATACAGGTATATCTCTGTATAACTATAGTCAGTCTCTCAGACAGACAGGAACACCACTCCATAACTATAATCAATATCTCACCCATACAGGTATATCACTGTATAACTATAGTCAGTCTCTCACACAGACAGGAACACCACTCCATAACTATAATCAATATCTCACCCATACAGGTATATCACTGTATAACTATAATCAGTCTCTCTCACAGACAGGAACACCACTGCATAACTATAATCAATATCTCACCCATACAGGTATATCACTGTATAACTATAGTCAGTCTCTCAGACAGACAGGAACACCACTGCATAACTATAATCAATATCTCACCCATACAGGTATATCACTGTATAACTATAGTCAGTCTCTCAGACAGACAGGAACACCACTCCATAACTATAATTAATATCTCACTCATACAGGTATATCTCTGTATAACTATAGCCAGTCTCTCACACAGACAGGAACACCACTCCATAACTATAATCAATATCTCACCCATACAGGTATATCACTGTATAACTATAATCAGTCTCTCTCACAGACAGGAACACCACTGCATAACTATAATCAATATCTCACCCATACAGGTATATCACTGTATAACTATAATCAGTCTCTCACACAGACAGGAACACCACTGCATAACTATAATCAATATCTCACCCATACAGGTATATCACTGTATAACTATAATCAGTCTCTCTCACAGACAGGAACACCACTGCATAACTATAATCAATATCTCACCCATACAGGTATATCTCTGTATAACTATAATCAGTCTCTCTCACAGACAGGAACACCACTGCATAACTATAATTAATATCTCACCCATACAGGTATATCACTGTATAACTATAGTCAGTCTCTCACACAGACAGGAACACCACTCCATAACTATAATCAATATCTCACCCATACAGGTATATCTCTGTATAACTATAATCAGTCTCTCTCACAGACAGGAACACCACTCCATAACTATAATCAATATCTCACCCATACAGGTATATCTCTGTATAACTATAATCAGTCTCTCACAGACAGGAACACCACTCCATAACTATAATCAATATCTCACCCATACATGTATACCACTGTATAACTATAATCAGTCTCACACAGACAGGAACACCACTCCATAACTATAATCAATATCTCACCCATACAGGTATATCACTGTATAACTATAGTCAGTCTCTCAGACAGACAGGAACACCACTGCATAACTATAATCAATATCTCACCCATACAGGTATATCACTGTATAACTATAGTCAGTCTCTCAGACAGACAGGAACACCACTCCATAACTATAATCAATATCTCACCCATACAGGTATATCTCTGTATAACTATAGTCAGTCTCTCAGACAGACAGGAACACCACTGCATAACTATAATCAATATCTCACCCATACAGGTATATCACTGTATAACTATAGTCAGTCTCTCACACAGACAGGAACACCACTGCATAACTATAATCAATATCTCACCCATACAGGTATATCACTGTATAACTATAATCAGTCTCTCAGACAGACAGGAACACCACTCCATAACTATAATTAATATCTCACCCATACAGGTATATCACTGTATAACTATAATCAGTCTCTCACACAGACAGGAACACCACTGCATAACTATAATCAATATCTCACCCATACAGGTATATCACTGTATAACTATAGTCAGTCTCTCACACAGACAGGAACACTACTGCATAACTATAATCAATATCTCACCCATACAGGTATATCTCTGTATAACTATAGTCAGTCTCTCAGACAGACAGGAACACCACTCCATAATTATAATCAATATCTCACCCATACAGGTATATCACTGTATAACTATAATCAGTCTCACACAGACAGGAACACCACTCCATAACTATAATCAATATCTCACCCATACAGGTATATCTCTGTATAACTATAGTCAGTCTCTCAGACAGACAGGAACACCACTCCATAACTATAATCAATATCTCACCCATACAGGTATATCACTGTATAACTATAGTCAGTCTCTCACACAGACAGGAACACCACTCCATAACTATAATCAATATCTCACCCATACAGGTATATCTCTGTATAACTATAGTCAGTCTCTCAGACAGACAGGAACACCACTCCATAACTATAATCAATATCTCACCCATACAGGTATATCACTGTATAACTATAGTCAGTCTCTCACACAGACAGGAACACCACTCCATAACTATAATCAATATCTCACCCATACAGGTATATCACTGTATAACTATAATCAGTCTCTCTCACAGACAGGAACACCACTGCATAACTATAATCAATATCTCACCCATACAGGTATATCACTGTATAACTATAGTCAGTCTCTCAGACAGACAGGAACACCACTGCATAACTATAATCAATATCTCACCCATACAGGTATATCACTGTATAACTATAGTCAGTCTCTCAGACAGACAGGAACACCACTCCATAACTATAATTAATATCTCTCCCATACAGGTATATCTCTGTATAACTATAGTCAGTCTCTCAGACAGACAGGAACACCACTGCATAACTATAATCAATATCTCACCCATACAGGTATATCACTGTATAACTATAGTCAGTCTCTCAGACAGACAGGAACACTACTGCATAACTATAATCAATATCTCACCCATACAGGTATATCACTGTATAACTATAGTCAGTCTCTCAGACAGACAGGAACACCACTCCATAACTATAATCAATATCTCACCCATACAGGTATATCACTGTATAACTATAGTCAGTCTCACACAGACAGGAACACAACTCCATAACTATAATCAATATCTCACCCATACAGGTATATCTCTGTATAACTATAGTCAGTCTCTCAGACAGACAGGAACACCACTGCATAACTATAATCAATATCTCACCCATACAGGTATATCACTGTATAACTATAATCAGTCTCTCTCACAGACAGGAACACAACTGCATAACCATAATCAATATCTCACCCATACAGGTATAGCACTGTATAACTATAATCAGTCTCTCACAGACAGGAACACCACTCCATAACTATAATCAATATCTCACCCATACAGGTATATCTATGTATAACTATAATCAGTCTCTCACAGACAGGAACACCACTCCATAAGTATAATCAATATCTCACCCATACAGGTATATCACTGTATAACTATAATCAGTCTCACACAGACAGGAACACCACTCCATAACTATAATCAATATCTCACCCATACAGGTATATCACTGTATAACTATAGTCAGTCTCTCAGACAGACAGGAACACCACTGCATAACTATAATCAATATCTCACCCATACAGGTATATCACTGTATAACTATAGTCAGTCTCTCAGACAGACAGGAACACCACTCCATAACTATAATCAATATCTCACCCATACAGGTATATCTCTGTATAACTATAGTCAGTCTCTCAGACAGACAGGAACACCACTCCATAACTATAATCAATATCTCACCCATACAGGTATATCACTGTATAACTATAGTCAGTCTCTCACACAGACAGGAACACCACTCCATAACTATAATCAATATCTCACCCATACAGGTATATCTCTGTATAACTATAGTCAGTCTCTCAGACAGACAGGAACACCACTGCATAACTATAATCAATATCTCACCCATACAGGTATATCACTGTATAACTATAGTCAGTCTCTCACACAGACAGGAACACCACTCCATAACTATAATCAATATCTCACCCATACAGGTATATCACTGTATAACTATAGTCAGTCTCTCACACAGACAGGAACACCACTCCATAACTATAATCAATATCTCACCCATACAGGTATATCACTGTATAACTATAGTCAGTCTCTCACACAGACAGGAACACCACTCCATAACTATAATCAATATCTCACCCATACAGGTATATCACTGTATAACTATAGTCAGTCTCTCAGACAGACAGGAACACCACTCCATAACTATAATCAATATCTCACCCATACAGGTATATCACTGTATAACTATAGTCAGTCTCTCAGACAGACAGGAACACCACTCCATAACTATAATCAATATCTCACCCATACAGGTATATCTCTGTATAACTATAGTCAGTCTCTCAGACAGACAGGAACACCACTCCATAACTATAATCAATATCTCACCCATACAGGTATATCACTGTATAACTATAGTCAGTCTCTCACACAGACAGGAACACCACTCCATAACTATAATCAATATCTCACCCATACAGGTATATCACTGTATAACTATAATCAGTCTCTCTCACAGACAGGAACACCACTGCATAACTATAATCAATATCTCACCCATACAGGTATATCTCTGTATAACTATAATCAGTCTCTCACACAGACAGGAACACCACTGCATAACTATAATCAATATCTCACCCATACAGGTATAGCACTGTATAACTATAATCAGTCTCACACAGACAGGAACACCACTGCATAACTATAATCAATATCTCACCCATACAGGTATAGCACTGTATAACTATAATCAGTCTCACACAGACAGGAACACCACTGCATAACTATAATCAATATCTCACCCATACAGGTATATCACTGTATAACTATAGTCAGTCTCTCACACAGACAGGAACACCACTCCATAACTATAATTAATATCTCACCCATACAGGTATATCACTGTATAACTATAGTCAGTCTCTCACACAGACAGGAACACCACTCCATAACTATAATCAATATCTCACCCATACAGGTATATCTCTGTATAACTATAGTCAGTCTCTCACACAGACAGGAACACCACTCCATAACTATAATCAATATCTCACCCATACAGGTATATCACTGTATAACTATAATCAGTCTCACACAGACAGGAACACCACTCCATAACTATAATCAATATCTCACCCATACAGGTATATCACTGTATAACTATAGTCAGTCTCTCAGACAGACAGGAACACCACTGCATAACTATAATCAATATCTCACCCATACAGGTATATCACTGTATAACTATAGTCAGTCTCTCAGACAGACAGGAACACCACTCCATAACTATAATCAATATCTCACCCATACAGGTATATCTCTGTATAACTATAGTCAGTCTCTCAGACAGACAGGAACACCACTCCATAACTATAATCAATATCTCACCCATACAGGTATATCACTGTATAACTATAGTCAGTCTCTCACACAGACAGGAACACCACTCCATAACTATAATCAATATCTCACCCATACAGGTATATCTCTGTATAACTATAGTCAGTCTCTCAGACAGACAGGAACACCACTGCATAACTATAATCAATATCTCACCCATACAGGTATATCTCTGTATAACTATAGTCAGTCTCTCAGACAGACAGGAACACTACTGCATAACTATAATCAATATCTCACCCATACAGGTATATCACTGTATAACTATAGTCAGTCTCTCAGACAGACAGGAACACCACTCCATAACTATAATCAATATCTCACCCATACAGGTATATCACTGTATAACTATAGTCAGTCTCTCACACAGACAGGAACACGACTCCATAACTATAATCAATATCTCACCCATACAGGTATATCACTGTATAACTATAGTCAGTCTCTCACACAGACAGGGACACCACTCCATAACTATAATCAATATCTCACCCATACAGGTATATCACTGTATAACTATAGTCAGTCTCTCACACAGACAGGAACACCACTCCATAACTATAATCAATATCTCACCCATACAGGTATATCTCTGTATAACTATAATCAGTCTCTCACACAGACAGGAACACCACTGCATAACTATAATCAATATCTCACCCATACAGGTATATCACTGTATAACTATAATCAGTCTCTCTCACAGACAGGAACACCACTGCATAACTATAATCAATATCTCACCCATACAGGTATATATCTGTATAACTATAGTCAGTCTCTCACACAGACAGGAACACCACTCCATAACTATAATCAATATCTCACCCATACAGGTATATCACTGTATAACTATAGTCAGTCTCTCACACAGACAGGAACACCACTCCATAACTATAATTAATATCTCACCCATACAGGTATATCTCTGTATAACTATAGTCAGTCTCTCACACAGACAGGAACACCACTCCATAACTATAATCAATATCTCACCCATACAGGTATATCACTGTATAACTATAGTCAGTCTCTCACACAGACAGGAACACCACTCCATAACTATAATTAATATCTCACCCATACAGGTATATCTCTGTATAACTATAGTCAGTCTCTCACACAGACAGGAACACCACTCCATAACTATAATTAATATCTCACCCATACAGGTATATCTCTGTATAACTATAGTCAGTCTCTCACACAGACAGGAACACCACTCCATAACTATAATTAATATCTCACCCATACAGGTATATCTCTGTATAACTATAGTCAGTCTCTCACACAGACAGGAACACCACTCCATAACTATAATCAATATCTCACCCATACAGGTATATCACTGTATAACTATAGTCAGTCTCTCACACAGACAGGAACACCACTCCATAACTATAATTAATATCTCACCCATACAGGTATATCACTGTATAACTATAATCAGTCTCACACAGACAGGAACACCACTCCATAACTATAATCAATATCTCACCCATACAGGTATATCACTGTATAACTATAGTCAGTCTCTCAGACAGACAGGAACACCACTCCATAACTATAATCAATATCTCACCCATACAGGTATATCTCTGTATAACTATAGTCAGTCTCTCACACAGACAGGAACACCACTCCATAACTATAATCAATATCTCACCCATACAGGTATATCACTGTATAACTATAGTCAGTCTCTCACACAGACAGGAACACCACTCCATAACTATAATTAATATCTCACCCATACAGGTATATCACTGTATAACTATAATCAGTCTCACACAGACAGGAACACCACTCCATAACTATAATCAATATCTCACCCATACAGGTATATCACTGTATAACTATAATCAGTCTCTCTCACAGACAGGAACACCACTGCATAACTATAATCAATATCTCACCCATACAGGTATATCTCTGTATAACTATAATCAGTCTCTCACACAGACAGGAACACCACTGCATAACTATAATCAATATCTCACCCATACAGGTATAGCACTGTATAACTATAATCAGTCTCACACAGACAGGAACACCACTGCATAACTATAATCAATATCTCACCCATACAGGTATATCACTGTATAACTATAGTCAGTCTCTCAGACAGACAGGAACACCACTCCATAACTATAATCAATATCTCACCCATACAGGTATAGCACTGTATAACTATAGTCAGTCTCTCAGACAGACAGGAACACCACTCCATAACTATAATCAATATCTCACCCATACAGGTATATCACTGCATAACCATATTCAGTCTCTCACACAGACAGGAACACCACTCCATAACTATAATTAATATCTCACCCATACAGGTATATCACTGTATAACTATAGTCAGTCTCTCAGACAGACAGGAACACCACTCCATAACTATAATTAATATCTCACCCATACAGGTATAGCACTGTATAACTATAATCAGTCTCTCACACAGAGAGGAACACCACTCCATAACTATAATCAATATCTCACCCATACAGGTATATCTCTGTATAACTATAGTCAGTCTCAGACAGACAGGAACACCACTGCATAACTATAATCAATATCTCACCCATACAGGTATATCACTGTATAACTATAGTCAGTCTCTCAGACAGACAGGAACACCACTCCATAACTATAATTAATATCTCACCCATACAGGTATAGCACTGTATAACTATAATCAGTCTCTCACACAGACAGGAACACCACTCCATAACTATAATCAATATCTCACCCATACAGGTATATCACTGTATAACCATATTCAGTATCTCACACAGAAAGGTACAGCACTACATAACTATAATCTATATCACAACCAGACAGGTATACACTGCATAACTGTATTCAGTATCTCACCCAAACAGGTATATCACTGTATAACTATAGTCAGTCTCACACAGACAGGAACACCACTGCATAACTATAATCAATATCTCACCCATACAGGTATATCACTGTATAACTATAGTCAGTCTCACACAGACAGGAACACCACTGCATAACTATAATCAATATCTCACCCATACAGGTATATCACTGTATAACTATAGTCAGTCTCACACAGACAGGAACACCACTCCATAACTATAATTAATATCTCACCCATACAGGTATATCACTGTATAACTATAGTCAGTCTCACACAGACAGGAACACCACTGCATAACTATAATCAATATCTCACCCATACAGGTATATCACTGTATAACAATAGTCAGTCTCTCAGACAGACAGGAACACCACTGCATAACTATAATCAATATCTCACCCATACAGGTATATCACTGTATAACTATAGTCAGTCTCTCAGACAGACAGGAACACTACTGCATAACTATAATCAATATCTCACCCATACAGGTATATCACTGTATAACTATAATCAGTCTCTCACAGACAGGAACACCACTCCATAACTATAATCAATATCTCACCCAAACAGGTATATCACTGTATAACTATAATCAGTCTCTCACAGACAGGAACACCACTCCATAACTATAATCAATATCTCACCCATACAGGTATATCTCTGTATAACTATAATCAGTCTCTCACAGACAGGAACACCACTCCATAACTATAATCAATATCTCACCCATACAGGTATATCACTGTATAACTATAATCAGTCTCTCACAGACAGGAACACCACTCCATAACTATAATCAATATCTCACCCATACAGGTATATCTCTGTATAACTATAATCAGTCTCTCACAGACAGGAACACCACTCCATAACTATAATCAATATCTCACCCATACAGGTATATCTCTGTATAACTATAATCAGTCTCTCTCACAGACAGGAACACCACTGCATAACTATAATCAATATCTCACCCATACAGGTATATCACTGTATAACTATAATCAGTCTCTCACACAGACAGGAACACCACTGCATAACTATAATCAATATCTCACCCATACAGGTATATCACTGTATAACTATAATCAGTCTCTCACAGACAGGAACACCACTCCATAACTATAATCAATATCTCACCCATACAGGTATATCACTGTATAACTATAATCAGTCTCTCTCACAGACAGGAACACCACTGCATAACTATAATCGATATCTCACCCATACAGGTATATCACTGTATAACTATAGTCAGTCTCTCAGACAGACAGGAACACTACTCCATAACTATAATCAATATCTCACCCATACAGGTATATCACTGTATAACCATATTCAGTATCTCACACAGAAAGGTACAGCACTACATAACTATAATCTATATCACAACCAGACAGGTATACACTGCATAACTGTATTCAGTATCTCACCCAAACAGGTATATCACTGTATAACTATAATCAGTCTCTCACACAGACAGGAACACCACTCCATAACTATAATTAATATCTCACCCATACAGGTATATCACTGTATAACTATAATCAGTCTCTCTCACAGACAGGAACACCACTGCATAACTATAATCAATATCTCACCCATACAGGTGTATCACTGTATAACTAAAGTCAGTCTCTCACACAGACAGGAACACCACTCCATAACTATAATCAATATCTCACCCATACAGGTATATCACTGTATAACTATAGTCAGTCTCTCACACAGACAGGAACACCACTCCATAACTATAATTAATATCTCACCCATACAGGTATATCACTGTATAACTATAATCAGTCTCACACAGACAGGAACACCACTCCATAACTATAATCAATATCTCACCCATACAGGTATATCACTGTATAACTATAATCAGTCTCTCTCACAGACAGGAACACCACTGCATAACTATAATCCATATCTCACCCATACAGGTATATCTCTGTATAACTATAATCAGTCTCTCACACAGACAGGAACACCACTGCATAACTATAATCAATATCTCACCCATACAGGTATAGCACTGTATAACTATAATCAGTCTCACACAGACAGGAACACCACTGCATAACTATAATCAATATCTCACCCATACAAGTATATCACTGTATAACTATAGTCAGTCTCTCAGACAGACAGGAACACCACTCCATAACTATAATTAATATCTCACCCATACAGGTATATCTCTGTATAACTATAATCAGTCTCTCAGACAGACAGGAACACCACTCCATAACTATAATTAATATCTCACCCATACAGGTATATCTCTGTATAACTATAGTCAGTCTCTCAGACAGACAGGAACACCACTCCATAACTATAATCAATATCTCACCCATACAGGTATATCTCTGTATAACTATAATCAGTCTCTCAGACAGACAGGAACACGACTCCATAACTATAATTAATATCTCACCCATACAGGTATATCTCTGTATAACTATAATCAGTCTCTCAGACAGACAGGAACACCACTCCATAACTATAATTAATATCTCACCCATACAGGTATATCTCTGTATAACTATAGTCAGTCTCTCAGACAGACAGGAACACCACTCCATAACTATAATTAATATCTCACCAATACAGGTATATCTCTGTATAACTATAGTCAGTCTCACACAGACAGGAACACCACTCCATAACTATAATTAATATCTCACCCATACAGGTATATCTCTGTATAACTATAGTCAGTCTCACACAGACAGGAACACCACTCCATAACTATAATTAATATCTCACCCATACAGGTATATCTCTGTATAACTATAGTCAGTCTCTCACACAGACAGGAACACCACTCCATAACTATAATTAATATCTCACCCATACAGGTATATCTCTGTATAACTATAATCAGTCTCTCACACAGACAGGTACAGCACTACATAACTATAATCTATATCACAACCAGACAGGTATACACTGCATAACCGTATTCAATATCTCACCCAAACAGGTATATCACTGTATAACTATAGTCAGTCTCACACAGACAGGAACACCACTCCATAACTATAATTAATATCTCACCCATACAGGTATATCACTGTATAACTATAGTCAGTCTCACACAGACAGGAACACCACTCCATAACTATAATTAATATCTCACCCATACAGGTATATCTCTGTATAACTATAGTCAGTCTCACACAGACAGGAACACCACTCCATAACTATAATTAATATCTCACCCATACAGGTATATCTCTGTATAACTATAGTCAGTCTCTCAGACAGACAGGAACACCACTCCATAACTATAATTAATATCTCACCCATACAGGTATATCACTGTATAACTATAGTCAGTCTCACACAGACAGGAACACCACTCCATAACTATAATTAATATCTCACCCATACAGGTATATCTCTGTATAACTATAGTCAGTCTCTCAGACAGACAGGAACACCACTCCATAACTATAATTATTATCTCACCCATACAGGTATATCTCTGTATAACTATAATCAGTCTCTCTCACAGACAGGAACACCACTCCATAACTATAATCAATATCTCACCCATACAGGTATATCTCTGTATAACTATAGTCAGTCTCAGACAGACAGGAACACCACTGCATAACTATAATTAATATCTCACCCATACAGGTATATCTCTGTATAACTATAGTCAGTCTCACACAGACAGGAACACCACTCCATAACTATAATTAATATCTCACCCATACAGGTATATCTCTGTATAACTATAGTCAGTCTCACACAGACAGGAACACCACTCCATAACTATAATTAATATCTCACCCATACAGGTATATCTCTGTATAACTATAGTCAGTCTCACACAGACAGGAACACCACTCCATAACTATAATTAATATCTCACCCATACAGGTATATCTCTGTATAACTATAGTCAGTCTCTCAGACAGACAGGAACACCACTCCATAACTATAATTAATATCTCACCCATACAGGTATATCACTGTATAACTATAGTCAGTCTCACACAGACAGGAACACCACTCCATAACTATAATTAATATCTCACCCATACAGGTATATCTCTGTATAACTATAGTCAGTCTCTCAGACAGACAGGAACACCACTCCATAACTATAATTAATATCTCACCCATACAGGTATATCTCTGTATAACTATAATCAGTCTCTCTCACAGACAGGAACACCACTCCATAACTATAATTAATATCTCACCCATACAGGTATATCTCTGTATAACTATAATCAGTCTCTCACACAGACAGGTACAGCACTACATAACTATAATCTATATCACAACCAGACAGGTATACACTGCATAACCGTATTCAATATCTCACCCAAACAGGTATATCACTGTATAACTATAGTCAGTCTCACACAGACAGGAACACCACTCCATAACTATAATCAATATCTCACCCATACAGGTATATCACTGTATAACTATAGTCAGTCTCACACAGACAGGAACACCACTCCATAACTATAATCAATATGTCACCCATACAGGTATATCACTGTATAACTGTAGTCAGTCTCACACAGACAGGAACACCACTCCATAACTATAATTAATATCTCACCCATACAGGTATATCTCTGTATAACTATAGTCAGTCTCTCACACAGACAGGAACACCACTCCATAACTATAATTAATATCTCACCCATACAGGTATATCTCTGTATAACTATAATCATTCTCTCTCACAGACAGGAACACCACTCCATAACTATAATTAATATCTCACCCATACAGGTATATCTCTGTATAACTATAATCAGTCTCTCACACAGACAAGTACACCACTCCATAACTATAATCTATATAACAACCAGACAGGTATACACTGCATAACCGTATTCAATATCTCACCCAAACAGGTATATCACTGTATAACTATAGTCAGTCTCACACAGACAGGAACACCACTCCATAACTATAATCAATATCTCACCCATACAGGTATATCACTGTATAACTATAGTCAGTCTCACACAGACAGGAACAGCACTCCATAACTATAATCAATATCTCACCCATACAGGTATAGCACTGTATAACTATAATCAGTCTCACACAGACAGGAACACCACTCCATAACTATAATCAATATCTCACACAGACAGGTACAGCACTACATAACTATAATCTATATCACAACCAGACAGGTATACACTGCATAACCGTATTCAATATCTCACCCAAACAGGTATATCACTGTATAACTAAAGTCAGTCTCTCACACAGACAGGAACACTACTGCATAACTGTAGCCAGTCTCTTTGCTTTGATGTCTTCAGTAAAGGTCTAATATTTTGTTACTAAGTCAGGAAGATGGAAGGGATGGGAGGGTTGCAGCAGCGATGAGAGGGTCTCAGCTCAAAGCTAGTGCAGTAACAAGCAGTGGAAAAGCCAATGTATGGAAATATGCCACTTTGACAAGAAGGCCCACATCGCAAACCCTCTCACTTCCAAGACCTTGACAGTGATGAAGCACTATTGCACAAAAAAATAAATAAATAAATAAAGAAAAAAAAGAAAACAGTCACAAAGTACATGCCTGTCTTGTGGTGGAATCTTGAATCTTGTAGCCACAGAACTCACACTTTTTAGATCTAAAATATTTTTCCATTTTATTAAGATTAATGAGTAACCAAGAAGAATATCACAAACACAGACACACACACACACACACACACACACACACACACACACACACACACACACACACACACATACACACACACACACACACGCCACAGTCATCCAAGAAAGGGGTAATACAGCATGTCACAGATATTGAAAGCCACAGGCAGTAAGCCTGGAAATAGTAAAAAGTACTGTAACTACAGAACATGAAAAATAAAATGAAAGAACAGGAGAGTATTGCGACATGGTAAACCCATAGCTTGTGGTGTGTGTGTGTGTGTGTGTGTGTGTGTGTGTGTGTGTGTGTGTGCGTGTGTGTGTGGAGGGGGGGTGTCACCAAAAGATGATAAAAAATGAAAGCTCTGGCCTGAAAAAATGACTGATGAAAATGCTTTGCCAAACAGTGCCATGTAAGTGGAATGAAACAAGACATTTCAAGGCTTTTTGTCAAAATTATAACTTTTACAGCCTGGTGTCATTTCTCTGGGCAAGGTCATTGAGCAGTGGCAGATACTGGGAGACTAACTGGGATTGAGGAGCAATATGAGTAAGCACAGGAGCTGAAGCCTGGGAAAGTATAATGTGCTGAGCTGGCTTAGACCATCAGTCAAATGCCTAACAGCTTTAAGAGGACCTATATATTATGATTACAAAATAAACAGCAAGGTCATCATCACTAAAGATCTACGGACAGCGGTAAAAAGAAATTTTACCTTTTACCGCTGTGTATCTGGCAACATTAGAAAAGCATAGACTGTAGCCTATCTCATTTTAAAGGACATGGTCTAGTCATTCTGGGGAAATCACTATGCTATTTTATACCTCAATGACATAATTAATTATTAAATAAAATACTGCATTCTGCAGCAAGTCAACTGAAAGAACTTGAAAAGGTAGGATTCCATAAGAGAAAATGATAGTGGAAGTGTTGAGCTATTCAGAAAGGCTTCAGGACCTGATGTCATTATAGTTTTTTTTTTTTGCAAGTCATGTAGAAGTAACCTTTGCTTGGGCTATAAGGCACTATCTGATCCAGTTCTATTTAAAAGTCTGTGCCTAGGACACACTAATTGTGAAGCAAACAATACATCTGAAAACCTTATAGTAAAAAAAAAAAAAAAAAAAAATATATATATATAGATATAGATATATATATATATATATATATATCTATACACACACACACACACACACACACACATATATATATATATATATATATATATATATATATATATATATATATATATATATATATATATATATTCCACTGTGGAACATTGGAAAGGGATTGCTTGGGAACTAGTTTGACAATCACAATGAATCAAAATGTTAAAATAACATTCACTGTAATGGCACTGATTGAAAACAACTTTTGGCAGGTAGCAAACTCCCTCCATACGACCACCTTTTACACTCCCAAACTTGTATATACTAACTTCATGGCTGCCTGACACTATAAAAGGGAGAAACTTCCCAGAATAGTACATAGTGATCTTGAACAAGTACTGTGTTTGCTCTAACATGAGCAAGCAGCTGATTTCCAAGGAAATGCTGTGCAAGGAAACACAAAACAGCCATAAATATCAGTACTATAGCTAAGATAGTAGATCATGATTGGGTTTCTGATCATAACCAGCTTATTACATGTTCGAGACATGGATGCCACGAAATTCACTTTGAGAGCAAAGCATGAGAAAAGAATCTTGGCATCCATGTTGAGAACACATAATAAGGGTTATGACTGATGAGATCAGACCATAAATCTTTGTAGTGTATGGAGTCTTATCTGCTCCATGTCCTACAAGTTACAGAAAAAAAGGTATAGGAGCTTGAAATGTTTTACTGGCTTTCAAAGCTTTTTGAAGCCAGTAAAAAAACACTGCCAAACAGACAGCAGCTGGAGGCTGTGTCCCACTGAAGAACAAACAACTCTATATTCTGCCACACTTTTTGTTTACAAGTGTTGTAATGTGAAGTTTCTAACAGCTTTTAAAGCTGTTTTATCTTCTGGCATTGTTTTTTGCTACACTCCCTTCTCTGATATTATACGCTAGTACAAGAACTGATATTAGCAGCACATCAGAAAGGTGCTTAACAAGCTTGTCATCTTCTAATTTTTGGAACATAATCACAGCATTCCATGTATTATACACACATTATTATACACTGCCTTCCAAAATTATGAAATAATCTTACATTTACAAACAGAAGCCATTTATTTTTTCCAAAAATAATCAAGATATATAGGTGAAAGTAAATAATATCAGAGGTTACAGCAATCAATTTATTTTTTATTTTACATTTGTTAACCGGGTTAGTCTGGCTAGTCTTTTGGCTCATTTTCAGCAGAGAGCCAGGGAGAAAAGCTCCTCTGGACTAGAAAACAATTTATTAAATTTTAGTAACATAGTAGTAACAATCAGCTATAGGATCTTACATGCACAGACCTAGAGAGAAAAAAAAGCTTCTCAGGTAATTCACTTATACAGAGTATTAACAATTGGAAGACAAGTATGTGAGTTGTTACAAACAAGGTTTTGAACAATTAGGAGAAGAAAATGTGACTATTTATAATATTATTTTAGCTGCTTAGAGCAAAATGAGTTAAGCGTTAGGCAGATGCTTATTTAAAGTGGGTAGGATCTATTTATATAGGAGTTTGGAAACAAGGAAGGAAAGTAGGAATGGCTAGTAGGAGAGGTAGGGGAGGTAGAATATAAGAGATAGACTAGACAGGTAGGTTGTTTTGAGACTGTAAGAATTAAGAGTGGTGGAAATAGAGGAAGGGAAGGGAAGAGGTAGACAGGGGAATACTAACCCAGATTAGCTCTCCTCACTTAACCTAGATCTCTTTTCTCCCCATACTTATCCTAGCTTAACAACTTAACTTTTATCTTCAAAAGACCGAACACAATTTTTCCTTGTCCAATCTCTGACCATATCTGTAACCCTTAAACCTCTGTTAAAAAGACAACCTAGGGTAGGAACCTATAACCTTAAACCAGAACATTGTATAGTATTCAAGCTCAAAGGCTGCTATTGTCCTTTAACCTAACATGCTTTATAAAATTTGTATAGGAACTGTTGTATTTTTTGTGATAGCTATTGCTAGACTGTTTTTGTTACGATATATACTGTATATCTTTCTCCTTAACTGCACTACAAAATGTAATAATATGTAATATTGTAACATGTATGTAACCTTCTGTCATTGTGGAGCTTTTCTCCCCGGGCCTCCGCTGTAAATGGACATGTATCCAGTTGGACGATCCCGGTCAACAAATGTAAAATAAAATAAAAATAAAAAATAAATAAAATAATAAAAATACTGTTAGAGATACATTAAGAGTGAGGTGGTGAAATAGGAGAAAGGATGGTGGTTTCAGGGTGGTTGGCTACAGTGGCAAGACCATTTTGTTTTTGGGTATTTCCTTGTGGCTAATTTGAAACTTTTGCTATGCTGAAGGGATTTTATTTCCAAGGGGAGTTGGTCCCAGGATATAGCTGGGTTATAGTTATAGAGAAGGCAGCCTGTTTTGGTTTTGGGTTTGTAGATGTCTAATAATTCTTGATTAGAGCTGCGTAGCGTCCTAGCAGGGGAATATTTGGATATGATAGTAGAGAGGCTGGGGCAGAAGGAAATCAAGCTTCTTAAGGGCCTGTATGTTATAAATTTGTGAACTTAAAGAAGTAAGAGGCTGTTAAGAAGCAAGGTAATAAAGAAAAGTAATCACCAGATTGTATTCTCATTTTTCTGCTACATGATGTCAGAATACAAAACAGGATATTTCTAGGATCTGTACAGTAATATGTTCACATTTGTTTATTTTAATGCTTAATCTTAATCTCTTTACAACTTAAATAAAACTATGTAATATAAAACATGACTAATATAAGTAAAAGAAAAATATATTTATGCATGTGGTGCTATGAAACCCGACCTATAGCAGTGAGTTGTTGTAGTTGGGGAAACAAAACTGGAAAAATAAAAATAAAACTCACACTTACTACTCATTATTGATAATTGTGATTTAATTTTCTAATATTATTTTTCTTTACTGGCCATTATTTCTAAAGCCAGATATGAAAATGCCTACAGGTGGAGTCTAAAGTAACCTTTCAGAAAAAGGCAGCTCTCCAGCTGACATTAAGTGAAAAAGTTTCTTTTGGTTTGGCATATGGTCTGTTGCAGTTAAAGTATATATTGCAAATAAATAGTTATCAAGTTAGTTGGGGATAAACTAATGAAATTAATTTTGGTTAGAGAGGGAGTATCCTGGCTTATAACACTAACAATTTGCAAATATTTTGCCCCCAAGCACCAGCAAAGACATTTTATGACGGATCACCTGGCATTCAAATAAAGAAAACTTTTAAGTATGCCAAGGAAAGTAAAGTAGTAATGTTAGAGGGGGATGATCTTTGAGCATGGAGAAAAATGTATACGTTTTAGCTAGTGTTTATGAAGTGATGGATAATTTTATGATGCAGCTTGCAAATAATAACTGAATTGTATAGCCTGTGGTGACATTTTTAAAGCATCCAAAGTTATGAAGCTTTCGTGACATTTTGAAAGCTTCCAAAATTATGAAGCTTTTTTTATCAAAGTAAATGTTAAGTCTTTTGAATGCTTTTAGCGTTTTTACTGCACATGTTCAAAGTAGTGTGCCCTCGTGATATAATCAAAAGAATACAAGAATTAAAAATGTACATGGTACAAAAGTGATTTCACAAAACAAATGCAAAACAATTTCTTGGAGTACAACTAATATATCTGTCCGAATCAGAAAAGGGCAGTTATTGCATTCATAAAGAACTCGGAAGAAATTAGCATACAGCATGTTTTGAGAAAATGCCGCAGCTTGCCAGAGCTGCAAGACTGTATTTGTTTAATTAAAGCAGCATCCTAACTTTGAAAGTGTTAATTATTTTCATCACAAAAAGTTTACAGTATTTTTTATGTTGATTCATTAATCAACACATTAAAATACATTCAAATATCACAGAAGATGAATTTTAAAAGGATGGGGGGGGGGTGCACTACTTTCAGAGAAAAGAACATTTAATTTATGAAAAAAAATATTGGTTGCTTTTGCAGTAAAGGGTGAAATATAGTGACAAGATCAGGTGAGAATGACAGAGATGATAATACAATGCTTTTTTCCTGCATGAACAAAATTACTAAAGAAGATTTTAGCTAGTGAACCCAACGGTGTCACCAAGATGTTTGCTGACACTTGAGAACTGGCCATTACAATGAGTATAAAAATATAGTTGAAAACATGCAGCAAGCACACATGGAACTTTAAGAGCAAAGCATATCTTGTCATTTGAAAATGACTGTTTCCTTTATTTCGGTGAGAAACACTCAAGAGATCAATACTAGTTAAGACTATACTTTACCCAGTGTCATTGTAAAGAATTCTGGGTTTGAATGGAATAGAAAATTACAGATGGAACATTTGCCATTTGCAAAGGACAGTTTTCTGTTCAAGAAATTTCATATGTAGTGCCATTCTGGTGGTGCAGAGGGATGAAGTCCTAACTATGGCCCAGCCGACCGAAGTTTGATTGCCCATTAGTGATAGAGGAACAGAGATGGACAGGTGTGCCTATCCTGGGAGACAGGGTGCTCATTGATGACAATCTTGAGTGCATGGTCCATAGCGGGAGCTGTCCTTGGACATAATCAACAAGTGGGGGGGAGTGGGTAAGGCATATAAAAGGACTCTCCCTCCTGGAATGAAGCACAGATGGCTGAGCCCCCAGAACACACCTAGGATCAAAGGCTTGACCCCAGCAGATATTGGAATAGTCATGGGGCTGGGATGATGGCTGGTACTGGTAGACCTGGCATGGACTTGGGGAACTATGTGTCGAGCCCAAACCATAAAGTCTCAGGAACCAAAACATAAAGAAATTTCAAATGTTAAGATGACCAGTGAACATCTGCTGTTTGTAAAGGGCAGTTTTTTTTTCAAGGAATATATGTAAATAGGATTGCCAGTGCTTATAGAAATATAACTCACAAAAGGATATTAGACACCATAGGTGCTACTGTAAATGGATCTGTGGTGAATAGTGAGCATATACCTTTAGAGCTACAGATTTCATTTCTAATTATTAAAGAAACCAAATATGTTAACTGCAAATGGTCAGTTTTAGGGAGTACAGAGAATAACAAATAAAACCGGCTGTGGAGTGATTCACCAAATCCCCCCTGCTGAATCCTTCAGTCATTGAAAACACCCCTAAAAGACTGATATAACTCGTCAGAAGAGCTTCATCCTAGGAGCTGATTATATTTAGGTGTGGGTATAGTGAGATCTGATGGATTCTGTTCCCTCGGTCAACTTTCAGTTGCCAAAGGAATCAAAGAAGAGGATATGGTCACCTGAAAAGAAACAGCTATTTACTTCAGGAATGCCTCATTGTGTGTTTTTTCCGTGGTGAAGAATAAAATAATAGCCACATTATTATGGGACACAAATCAGCCTGAAGTGTCAGCTCATATTAGTGCAAAGGTAGTTCTGATGTCAGTAACATAGGAATACATCATACATTTCAAACTAAGATTGACTGGGACTAGAAGTGCTATACTTCTATCATTATAGTGAAGTCTTAAGTCGAGCCCACCACTGTGAAAATGTGAGTTTAAAGGGCCATGGCTTAAGACCTTTACCTTCCAAAAATAATGTGCTGATTGCACATATACTAAAGTCAATGCAAGAAGCAAAAAAAAAAAAAAAAAAAAAAAATCACAGTCTTGTTTTTTTCTCTGCAGTTCACTAAGCTCAGGTCAGATCATACCTCTTAAAGTAATTGTTTTAATTGACTTTTTACTAGGTAAAAGTCAGTAAGCACAATTGTCTGTTTTCAAGGAAGACCAATATAACTGTTCGAGAGTCACAGAGTCGGCAAAAAGGGTCTAGTGGAATCAAAGCCAGAGCTGAAAGGTGCTTCATGCTTTACCACTTCATACTCACTTCTTTTTTTTCAGTATGTGCAATTACCAATTCACAGTCTAATAATGATACATACCCTCTGCATCTATACATTTGTTATTGACAGATGACTTGATTTACTTATTAATCTCTATTTCTTACAGAAATCTTAACATTTGGCTTTCCTGCTGCTTCCAGGTGCCTGAATCCCGTACATAAGTACTTCCTTCTATTACATATTCTCCTGCTGCATCACATGGGATCACCTGTTACTGACAATTCAAAAGACAGACGCAAGAAAAAATGGACATAGTGGTCCATGAAAAGAAGACAAAAGTAGCATTGATCATCAAAATCACCAGACCCAATGACTACAGTGTCTTGCGTACAGAGACACAAAGTCATAAAATACCAGTATTTGCAGGCAGAAACGAGAGCAATGTGGAAGAAAGATACCCAGACAGTTCCAACAGTAGTAGGAGCAACGAGTCTAAAAGAATCTAAAACAGAGTAAGAAACTTCTTTGTGTGGAGGAGACAGAATATATATGTGCAAATGAGAGGGAGGGTAGAGGAATGGTGAGGATGCAGAGAGTAGAGTTGGTAAAGGTGGACAAGTTTAAGTACTTGGGATCAACAGTTCAGAATAATGGTGAATGTGGAAGAGAGGTGAAGAAGAGAGTACAGGCAGGGTGGAATGGGTGGAGAAGAGTGTCAGGAGTGACTTGTGACAGACGGGTACCAGTAAGAGTGAAAAGGAAGGTCTACAAGAGGGTAGTGAGACCAGCTATGTTATATGGGTTGGAGACAGGGGCATTGACAAAAAGCCAGGAGTCAGAGCTGGATGTGGAAGAGTTAAAGATGTTAAGATTTGCACTCGGTGTGACTAGGATGGATAGGATTAGGAATCAGTATATTAGAGGGTCAGCTAATGTTGGACAGTTTGGAGACAAAGCAAGAGAGACGAGATTGAGTTGGTTTGGACATGTGCTGAGGAGGGATGATGGGTATATTGGGAAAAAGATGCTAAGGATGGAGCTGCCAGGTAAGAGGAAAAGAGGAAGGCCCAAGATAAGGTTTATGGATGTGGTGAGAGAGGACATGCAGGCGGTTGGTGTGACAGAGAAAGATGCAGAAGATAGGAAGAAATGGAAAGAGATGATCCGCTGTGGCGACCCCTAATGGGAAAAGCCGAAAGATGATGATGATGATGATGATTATATATTAATCAGATCAGATAATGGTAGTAAAAGTAGCGACCTTAATCTCTTCTTGGGTAAAAAAATAATAAAAAATATATCATTAGAAAAATATATTATACAGAATTACTAAGTATTCATAAGTAATCCAAGCAGGGTAGACAGTCTGTTTCCAGGCGAAAATTCTTTATTAAGTACACAGACAAGCGATTCAAGTAAAATAAAAATAACAGAATAATAGTTTCCTCACAGGCTTTCTAACTATATATATACTTTTTATCAGCAAAGGATTTATCATGCTTTAAAACACAGTGTATTTCGTATACATGTTAAATTAACATCCCTTCCCCCAGTAGCTGTCATAATATAACCCTTATGTACTAAAAAAAAAAAAAAATATATATATATATATACATATATATATATATATATATATATATATATATATATATATATATACACACACACACACACACACACATATATATATATATAAATAAATATATATATATATATATATATATATATATATATATATATATATATATATATATGGGTCTACTGTGTTTCATTGAATCTTATTTCACTGAATTTAATTTCACCCCGACCACTATGGTGAAAACTCGAATTACTGAAAACTCATTTCAGTGAATCTCATTTCACTGAACTGAGCTTAGTATATATGGCATTGTGTAGAGTACTGTAAGGCAAGTAAAAGGTATATGTCCTTTTCCCCACTGTAGTGGAATCCTGGAGTTAGTATATATATATATATATATATATATATATAGTTGGGGGGTGTGGGGGCCATAGGTTCATAGGTTCATAGATTAGTACTAGGCTAACTGCCCTTGTGAGCCATTTTAAGCCTAGCCAATTATCTGTTGTGAGACTCAAACCCTGCACCTTGTGTTTGTAAGCAAACACCTTAACCATTAGGCCACCCTCCCACAATGGGGGTGTTGGGGCGCAGCCCCCCACTTAGTTTGAGTACATATTGTCTTCTGGAAAGAGTTAGTCATTGGTGTTGTAACTATGCATGTCTATTGTTTAAAATGTATTGTTTTGAAGTTTTTGATAAAATACAATATAAAACAAACACGGTGGGGGCCCTCCACACCTCCCTAACTATATTTACTAATTCCAGGATCGGACTACAGTGGGGAAAAGGGCATATACCTTTTACTTGCCTTACAGCAATGTGGTCGGGGTATATATATATATATATATATATATATATATATATATAATGTGGTACATCTTATTTAACCAGATTATTAAATATGTAATTTTATTGAAGACAATATACTACTTGGCTGGAAATATAAAAACCTTAGACCATTTGGCAATCTAAAAATATATATAAATATATAAAATAGCCGCGGTGGTGCAAAATAGCCGCAGTGGTGCAGCGGTAGCATTGTCGCCTCAGAGCAAGAGGATCTCCCGTTCGATTTTCGGCTGGAGTGCCTTCTGTGTGGAGTCTGTATGTCCTCCCCGCGGTCGAGTGGCATTCGAAATACATGCGTGAATGGGCATGCATTTGTTAAAGGTTGGGCATCGGGCTGGCACCATAAAAAATTGACTGCCAATCATTAGCGGACATATACATCTTGCAAGCAAAAAATAAAAGCTCATTGTACAAATCATATTCGATTTCCGTAAAATATTTCACTTAAAAGCATACTGGAACTTAGAAAATTGCCACATTGTTTACACAACTAGTTTTATTTTATTTTATTCTTCCACTTGGTTTTAAATACCATGTTAATTTATTTTTTAACTGACGTATATATTTTGTTTCTACCAGCAGACATTTTTCTTTTTCTTATTCTTTTTTCCACTTTCTTTGAAATTATGTGTTCTAACAATAATAGCTAATTATACAATAAGATTTTTGTAGATAATTGTTAGGGTTCTTGTACACAGACCTGAAAAAATTTAGAAGGGCGAAAGCGATCTTTGTTAACAATAGTTTATGGAAATCGAATATGATTTGTACAATGAGTTTTTTTTGCATGCAAAATGTATATGTATGTATATATTTACATTTATATATATTTTTAGATTGCCAAATGGTCTAATGTTTTTATATTTCCAGTCATGTAGTATATTTTCTTGGATAAAATCACATATTTAATGTTTGTCTTTCGGCCTTTCCCAGTAAGGGGTCACCACAGCTGAATCGGCTAATGATTGGCAGTAGGTTAAATAAGATGTAACACACACATATATATATCTATATATATATATATATATATATTTTTTTTTTTTTTTAAGTACATAAGGGTTGTATTATCATGACAGCTACTAAGTAGGACAGGACCAGCTTGAATGTCACACTGATGGGGAAGGGATGTGAATTTAATATGTATACCAATACACTGTATTTTACTGCCCAATAAACCACTCCCTTGCCTGATAAAAAGTATATATATAGTTAGAAAACCTGTGAGGAAACTATTATTCTGTTATTTTTGTTTTACTTGGATTGCTTGTCTGTGTATTTAATAAAGGATTTTCAACTGGAAACAGACTGTCAATCCTGAGCAGATTACTTATGAATACTTAGTTATTCTGTATAATATAGTTTTCAAATTATATATTTTTTTATTATTTTTTGAATCAGGACACGTTTAGGTTTCGCTACATGTACTACCATTATCTGATCTGATTAATATATAGTGATTAACTACATATATATGGATTGAAAATTCTCCACACAGAGAAATTTCTTACACTGTTTTGGTTTTGGACCCACTATACTTGTTTACTGGGTTGTTTGAGACTTCGGGGATAACACAGAGATTGCTTGGTTAAAAAGAATCTACAATCATATTTAGATATGTTACCATTACATGTAACCCCATATGAACTGCAGAAGGAGTCACTACTGGGCACATTGCAAATGGTACGAAGAGCCCCTTTGGCTGACATCAAAGACTGAAACAATACTAATTTCATGAACTTTAATAATACTTTAATTTAGGAATGGGGTCCATTCCCATCATGGTATCAGTCAGAAACCCAAAATATTTGGAGAAATTAAAAGTGAGAAGGTATATTCTTATCAATGCATGCTCTTGGATTGTGCATTGCTTTAGCAGGTTGAAATAAAGTCTAATTCTTTTGTTTCTTGTTACCTTACCCATCCTAAACAATCCTTGCTTTTATGATATCCTATGAAATGCTAAGTATTTTCTTGAACAACTCTGCATAAAATAACTAACAGAAAGCATGGACTGTGGCATTTAATGCTAATTAATTTCTTATAACAAGGGCAGGACACTTTGTCATTTTGACAGATGTACCGGTGCTGCACTCCATTAAGTAAAAGAGCATTTTCTAATTTTATCACCAGATCTTTTGTTCAGTTCTCTTGCAAAAATGCAGGTTTCACTCAAGTGTTACAGATACATTTTTCTTGCTTGTGTTCAACTTGACTAACATACAGTACAGTTCTGGACTCATTTTAGCTTAATTCAGTACTTTGATTTTATCTACTAGCAAGCAAACCAATTGTACCTTAGCTTTGTGAAATCTATACTAGACTTGAAAGACACAGCCTAAGATGATGAAAAGTAGAGAACATTTACATTTACTTTTGTACAGGAAAGTGGCACTATCCCTTAATTGACATTATATATTACTATATTACTGCATATAAGACAGAGAACAACAGAAACAATACCAGCTAGGGACAGCTGGGTTAAAATGACATCTTGGACTGTAACAAAACAGCAGAATTGTTGAGGGTAGAAGTGTACATTCAAAACAGGATAACAAGTGCTATAGAAGACAATAATGGTGATTAACAAATTAAACAGAACTCCTGAAATAGACAGGTGAAATGCTGTGACCTCAGAGGGCAGCTAAAGTATATATTCCACTAGATGCAAGAAAGAACAATGACCATGTCAAAGCAAGGATAATACATCAGCTCCAGTGGCATACAGGAATAAAGCCCTGATTATAACCCAGGTGACCAAGATTAGTAGTTCAGGTGCTTGATAGAGCTGGCAGGGGAAGATGGACATGTCCCTCATTGATGGGAAGACAGGGTAGAGTTGTTTGCATGCTGCCACATACCCTTGGAGGAGAGGCAGTTTGAAAACATGAGGATGGGAGCTGGACATTCAACTCACAAAGCAACTGATAGGTGATTACCTTGATTTCAAGAGCTCAGACGTATGCATCCCACATGAGAAAGACATTGTCCACCTATGTAATGAATGGACTACTCATTCCTCTACTCAGGGGTGAAAACAGAGCCACTATAAATGTTCTCATAATCAGGATGACAGCAAAGAGCCCAATTAACATTCATGGTTGCCTGAATTACAATCCCCCCCAGGCAGCTCTCACTTCCTCATGGTTCAGAAACCCTCCCCCCAGCATGAGGAAATGAATGGGATAAGGTCTGGCAGGAAGAGACTTGATCAGCAGGCAAGAGGCAGAAGCAACCTAGAAAAAAATAGCTTATGGCTCAAAAGCCATGGGATATTACTCAGCAAGCCATGATCCACAAGTCTGGTAATTAACCTATTAGACAAATTCTTACAGAGCTGCTACCAGTCTGACATGTAGTTGAAGAAAAACCTTCTCCACTCTAGCGCTTTCTGTCAATTCCTTGTCTTTCTTTGCTTTGCTATTTCCCACATTGTCAGCCTCCTTGTGACAACATTGCCCTGCCTGTCCTTTCCACATCTACTCCTATTTCCTGTACGGCCTTTCCTTACTACAGTTAACCATTCTTCCTTTATAAAACATACTGGTTTCCTTTCCTGTTTTTCCTTCTTTTTCTTCCCAACTCTTTAGTTTCTCATCACCACAGCAAACCTCTTTGATCCTCTTCCAAAGCTCCTCCATCTCCACTGCCCCCTATTTCCTACACAGATCTCCTGTCTTTATATTCCACTTCTTTATAGTGCCAGAAAATGGTCTTTTTTCAAGCCTTCATTGCCTCTTTCTATCATGAACCATAATGTCATACTGTCACTGTTTGTGGTATCCTAACTACTAAGTCCTGAATGTTTTCCTCTCTGCATACACTGAATCTTGCAGCTATTTTCTGGCTTATTCATTTATAATTTGCATTGCACCTACTTCATTTAATACTTCAATCAGCTTTACCAACCTTTCTGCTCTTGATTCTGGGATACTTCAGCCTGCCACTAGGACATTACAATTCCCAGTACTAACACTCCTAACCTTCCTGTGTTATAGTTCTGCTCAGCAGTTTGCTGCCTGCAGTATTTTGTATGTGTACCTCATGTGCAGCTATGAGTGGACAATAATTTCTTGCAAACTGATCCCCAGAAAATCCACCTTCATCCATCTTTCCTCTTCCACCTACAATCTTCCCCTTCATGCTCATATTTTACTAACTCGGTCCCAATATGTTTCTTTAAACAGACCGTTACTCCCCTTTTTAAATGTCTCTGTTCTCTGTTTTCTAAACAATACTTGCCCTGGAATTGCTATATCTCAGTCCTTTCTTCATCTGTGTCTCATCAGTACCATTAGTATCTGATTTCAGTCTCCAAATTACCGCCTGCATTTCTGCCATCTTTTTTTCCAGATAGCTGGAATTATTAAGCAGAATTACACATCCATCTAACCTACTTAGTTACGCATCTCCATTTTCCATGAGTCCTTTCTCTTTTTGCTTTTGGTCCTTACCATTCCTTCCACGAGCACAAAACTGCTTTTCTTTCTATATTGCTTATTCTGAATTTTCCCATTCCCCCTGGCAACTCAGTTTAAAGACAGCATTATTGAAATCGCCTTTGAAATGTGAACTTTTCTAGCTCATCCCTTCCAGACTAAAGGAAAGCTTGTTTTTGTAAAATAGCTCCTCTCTACTCCAGGCATATTACCAAACTTGTGTCTACCTAATTCCCTCAGCAAGCCCATGTGCAAGAGATAGTAGACAGGGCTATAGAGGCAGGTCTCCAAAGATACTGAGAAAGAGACAGACCTACTTCGGTTTGTACTGTAAGCATATATGTGGCACCTTCAATTTTAGTGAGACAGTTGCAAGGCTGTGCAAGTTACTGGGAGGAGATAGCCATGAGCAATGCAAATTTTTGGTTGAGTGAGATCCTCAGTAAAGCAAAAAAAAAAAAAAGATTGATAGATAGATAAAAATGATGACTAAAATGATGATACATATATTTCACTGAAGTTTATATAAGAAGATGCACTATGCAGGTTCATAGGCAAGTACAAGGCTAGCTGCCCTTGAAGGTAATTTTAAACCTAGCAAATTTTCATTCAAAGGTGAGAATCAAACAGTGTACCTTGGTCCTGTGAAGTAAACACCTTAACCATTATGCCAACCCCTATCCCTATGACTACACTGTACTAAACTCACTAATGCAATGCAAAAGCCTTTTGTTCATGAATAAAAACTCTTCTTAACCCGGGTGATCCAACCAGCCAAGCGAGCTCACTTCACACTAGAATGACAGCCTTGCTAGCCAGTTCAAGCTACACTTCCTACAGTATGTAACTTCTCTAACAAAAAACAACAACAAACTCTACCCCCTCATATTCTGCCACAACTTAATAACTTCCCTAATGCAGTCAATATTGGACCAGTTCCCACTTAGCATTATAAAAAAAAACTTCTGTTAAAGTTGAATCCTACTGCATTAGCAGCAGGCAATCTAGCAGTTGAATACCTAAAGATGGCAACTGATGCCCTAGCCTATCTTATCTCAGTTGTGGTAAATACATTCATCAGTGAAAATTGTGGTCCATGCCTATGGATCATCTTTTATATTGCCCTTCACAAATGTGGAAAATAGAGATATCTCCAACTACATCAAGAAAAAATTGAAGAACAGCCAGCCAGTGAAGGAACCAAACAGCAATGGGTCCACAGTAGTATAAATATGTTTATTAAATCACACAAAAATGCACGTAAGTTAAGTGCTTTTGTCCATCATAATGTGTGCACTTCCTCAGAACTTCCATGACTTAATGAAATCCAGGATTAAATAAAGAACTCAAATAGTCACATGTGCACCACCCACCAATTAAAATGGAACACTTAATAAATACATAATGACTGTTTTTCTTAAAAATATACATGTTAGAAACAAATCCCAAATTGATAAATCCAAACAAAACAAAAATCAGAACTAAATTAAATATTATAAATATTATATAAATTGCTCATTATAAATCCATATCACAATAATTATGAACAATTCAGAGCTTAGCTACCTTAAGTTTTAACAAGCTGCTTAAAGAGACAGCATCTTATGTCTTTAAATATTAATGGATTAAACTGTAACAATAAAAGGGTTAGACATAAGAGGTATTTTAATATAAACAAACTATGTCTACTTCTTATGCAAGAAAAAAGAAGTTATGTCTTACCATAGTGTTCCATCTGTGCTGTAGATCTTTGTTCATTCATTACAAATAGGACTTCGGTTCCATACTCAGAATGGATACAGCTGTTTCCAAGCTCGCGCCAGCCAAAAACTGTCAGCTAAGACTTACCCACAATGCCCCTCTCCTAGTTACTTCAGATCAAGTTTGCCTGCGCCTATATAATAGAGGTAGTAATAGAAAAATAGTAGAAGGCTCTGTCTGAGCAAATACCCTAACCAAGAGTTCCTAAAGTCCACCAGGAGTCCAGGCAGGGGGAAGGAGGGCGGGAAGTAATGAATGAACAAAGATCTACAACACAGATGGAACATTATGGTAAGACATAACTTCTTTATCTGATGTTGTAAATCTTTGTTTATTCATTACAAATAGGACTGAGTCCCCAGCTACTTGAATCCTGGGTGGCCCTAAGGAAGGATATTCCTGACACCATAAAACCAAAGGTGCTCATCCCCTGGAGGCGAAATCCAATCTGCAATGAGAGATAAAGGTATGAGGTCTTGCCCAAGTGGCTGCTTTGCAGATATCATCCATAGAGGCTCTGGAATGAAATGCTACAGAAGTAGCCATAGATCTGGTAGAATGAGCCTTTATTCTGGAAGGTAAGGATAGCTTATTCTGTTGGTAGATAAAATAATGATGTTTCTAAACCAGGAAGATAAAGTCACTTTGGAAACAGGTTTACCCAATCTGGGTCCTACAAAGGCCACAAACAATTGATCTGTTTTCCTGAAAGATTTAGTCCTGTCCAAATAACAACAAAGCTGCCGATACACATCAAAGGTGTGCAAAAGGTACTCCCCTCTATTAGAATGCCGAGGGAAGAAAACCGGCAGGTCAATAGATTGGTTAATGGAAAATCCAGAAAGGACCTTGGGCAAGAAAGAAGGGTCAGTATGAATGGACACCCTATCCGTGTGGAAGATCAAGTAAGGTCTCTTGACACTCAAGGCCTGTAGCTCAGATACTCTTCTCGCTGAGGTAAGTGTTACTAGAAGTAAGGTTTTCCATGACAAAAATTTTAAATCACATGAATCAAAGGGCTCAAAAGGAGGACCTGTGAGAGACTGAAGTACCAAAGTCAGGTCAGGTCCCAGGCTTGACCGGAGGTTTAACTTGTAATACTCCTTTCAAAAATGTCTTGCATAGGCGGTGTGACATAATCGAAGAATTATCAAGTCCATTATGAAAATTGGCGATAGCTGCTAAATGTACAGTGATCATCAATGCTGAGGCTCCTGCACGTAAAAGAGTCATCAGGTATTGAGGGATCTTTTGAATAGACATAGAGAAGGGATCTATGTTCTGATCTTTGGCCCAAATAGAAAACCTAGCCCATTTACTAGAATAAACTTTCTGGTGGAAGGTTTGTGTGAAGCCAGAAGAATTTCACAAACAGGAGATGGGATGTCAGGCAGCCTGGCAGTCATTGGAAGTGGAGGAACCAAGCTGTGAACTTGAGACTGTGGAGGTTCGGATGAATCAGTCCCTGAGGATGAGATAACAGGTCTTGGAAATGATCCAGGATCCACGGGCTGTGAATCAGATGAGGCCATAGAAATGGGAACCAGACTTGACGGGGCCCAGTAGGGGGCAATGAGGATCACTTTGCTTCTCAACCTCTGAATTTTCTGGAGAAATTTTGGAATGAGGGAAAATGGGGGAAAGGCATACAGAAGATCCGGTGGCTAATCGTGCATTAGAGCGTCCCTCGGGGGTTCCCCCTGAGGGGGGAATCAGGGCCAAGTAGCTTCTGCATTTGTAGTTTAGGGGGGGAAGCAAACAGATTGTAGCAAGGCTTGCCCCAGTGTTGGAAGATCCAATATGCTGTTACAGGGTTGAGGGAACACTCGTGAGGCATCAGCATGTTCCTGCTCAGATTGTCCGCAATAAAGTTGGAACTCCCAGGAATGTGTGTTGCTATATGGAAGCTATCGCCCAGTGCTAAATCCTCATGGCTTCCCAACACAGGGAGTAAGACCTGGTTCCACCTTGCTTGTTGATATACCAGATGACTGAAATGTTGTCTGACTGAATTGCAATGATCCCAGAGGGTAGGGATGCATGGAACGTTTGCAATGCAAAGAGAACTGCCCTCAGTTTCATGACATTTATGTGCAAATTGCCCTCCATGGGGGACCAGGTGCCTTGGACCATCTTTCCCTGGAAATGCCCCCCCCCCCCCACCCTAACAGAGAAATGTCCATGGTTACCATGGCCATGGGTTGGGAAGACGGAACATTCGACACCAAAGATTAGTTTGTGGCTTCATCCATCATAGCATTTCTTTCTTGCAGTAGTTTGTAAGACGTATCACGTGATCGAGTGGATGATTTAGAAATGACCATTGTGCAGAAAGGAACCACTGCAGGATTCTCATGTGCAGCCTCGCCAGTGGTACTAACATAATGGCAGCCACCATGGAGCTTAAGAGTTGCAGTACAAGACATGTTGGTACATAGTTCTGAGGAAGAAGCTCTTGGATTTGGTGTCTTATTTTCGAAAGCCTGTGAGGTGGGAGAGAAGCTTGACAGGATGTTGTGTCGAAGACCACTCCAATAAATTCCAGTGTCTTCACTGGGGACATTTGAGATTTGTCCTTGTTGATTGTAATCCCCAAGTGGGGAGCGAGACCTTGAGTGTAAGAGAGGCTGTGGACTTGGAGATTCCTGATTGGAGAGGTAAGGAGCCAATCGTCTAGATACGGAAACACCTGGATTCCTTGTAGTTGAAGATAAGCTACCACAACTGCCATACATTTGGTGAACACTTGGGGGGCTGTTGAGAGACCGAATGGCAATGCCCTGAACTGGTAGTGATTGGCTCCCAGCCGGATATGGGGAAACCTCCGGGAGTGGTTATCCATCTTTATGTGGTAGTACGTGTCCTGGATGTCTATAGAGCATATCCAGTTGTCCCTCCCTAGGAATGGAAGAATGGACTGTACCATGACCATCCAGAATTTTTGAGGTTTGATAAATTTGCTCAATAGGCTGAGATCCAGGAATGGTCTCCAGTACCCTGTCTTTTTTTGCACTAAAAAGAACCTTGAGTAAAACCCGGATCCTGTCTGGTCTGGTGGGACTGGTTCAATGACTCTTTTTCTTAACAGCTTTTCTATTTCTAAGGCTGCTAATTCCTTCTGATTGGGTGGTACATTGGGGATTCATATGACGGGTCTGGGTATTAAATCGAATGGTATTTGGTAGCCTCTGGATATTATTCTCTGCACCCAAACATCGGTAGTAATAAGATGCCAGGTTGGTAGGTGCAGAGAAGGTTTGCTATCATAATTTCTAATCCAACTCCGTTGACCACACTATGTCCAAACACGGAAAGTCGAACATGGTAATGTTGAACTTCAAAAGCAAGCCTAGGAACGGTTTTAACATGGGTCGAGATAGGTGTTCACTGCTATTGCCGAACTACAACCCTTGCCCCTGTCTCGACCCATGTTAAAACCCATTCCTAGGCTTGCTTTTGAAGTTCGACATTGCCATGTTCGACTTTCCGTGTTCGAGCATGTGCAGTTGATGGAGTTGGATTCGAAATTATGCTAGAAAATCACAGCGAAAAATGACCCCCAACTACTTCCAGAGGAAAGCAATCGGGCCACTGCTCAGGAGCGCGGGTAGGGTCTGCCAGGGAAAGAATCTCTTGCACCCTGGTTAAGCGGACCCCCCTCTACCCCAAAAGGGGCATCTTCCAGATGAGTTGCCCCCTCTGCCTCAAGAGGATATTTCACCACGAGTGTCGCGAAAAGATCCTTGGGATTTCTTGAACCACATTTTTCCTCCCTTCTGGTTCCTGGAGTAGGACCTCTGGGGGTTAGAAAAGCGTATGCCCACAGCAGACAAGGTCCTTCTGTCTTTCTCACTTCGTGCAACTGTGTCTCGTACTTTGGGTCCAAAAAGTGCAGATTTGTTGACAGGTGCATTGACAAAGGAAGATTTAAAGGGGTCTGTGAAGTCACACAACCGCATCCAAGCATTATGTCTCATTTGGTAATAGAGTCTTAACTTTAGCTAATATTTATTAGGTCCCAGGACTGAGGGGGTTCTAAAGTTAAAAAAGTTATATTTACCTATACTGCAGCAACATATTTATATGACCTCTAGTGTTGTTGATTGGACAAGACTAAGGAGATTTATTACCAATATGTTAAGCACTTTTGTTCCCTCTACAAGTATCGGTACTTCATCAGAACTAAACAATGAGTCAATAAGCACATTTAAATACAACAACTGGAATTACTCAATAGACACAGCGTGTTGTATTTAACAACTATAGTTTTGGTCTCTTTTTTAAACTTTTTTACTTTCAAAATGTTACTATGGGAGGGGGGTTACGCTGTTTACCCAAAGAAAAGATTGAGAAGCTACACGGAGCACTGGAGCATGTGTTGGTAAAGGAAAAGATCACCATAAAATAACTGCAGGAATTGACAGAGCTGTTAAATTTTGCATGCAATGTGATCGCAATAAGGATCAAACATAAAGAGGTTAGCAGCTACGGAAGTAGGGTGTGCAAAACCACATAATGCGATATGGGCAACAAGGGACATGAAATGGGATCTACAGATATACTGAAATTAATTCAAGAAATTTATGGGATAACATTGTGGCAAAAGACTAGCATGGAAGATGAGACAGAGGAATTCATTGATGAGGCTGGTGAAATAGCTTTAAGGGAGAATAGTTCAGCAGTTCATTGTTGGAGGCAATCAGTGAAAGGGCCCAGGAGATAATGATAGTCCCTCCAGTTGAGAAGTATGCTAAAGGGTTGGTCAAAGAAATTCCTAAGTGATGTTAGAACACACCAAAAACACAATCTGTAAGGAAACCCAAAATCTGGCAAGCACACGTGGATCACAAAACCCGCTAGGATATGAGTCCAAAGCACAAGGACAGTGCTAAAATAACTATTTATTCACAGTAAATAAGTGCTTTCATCATCAAATATTGGAGAATTCATTAGACAAAGTACAAAAACTAAATGCAGTTATTTAAAAAGCAGGACTAGGTACACACCCGTTATCCCAACCAATCAATTCAAAAGTGGGAAGAAACATCCCAGCAAACTTATTAACATACACATATAAACAATGCATTTTAAAATTTATTTAATAACAAATATGAATACATGTGAATTATAAAAACATTTATAAAATATACTGAAAATAATTCTATATAATACATTTATATATATATATAAACATTAAAAATGTATATATAAAAATATATATATATATATTTATGTAATTATTGTTGGAAACTACCCAAAGAAAACATTGTAAATACTAATAAACTATCTCTCTATCGCCTTCCATTTCAGAAGGCAAGAAAAGGAAAGACAGTCATTCAAACCTGGCCACTGTCTGGCATTTAGTAGCATCTGCCCTAACAATTCCTTCTTTTCAAACAAAAGTGCCCATGGTCCACCCTTTCATCCAAATCAAGGACATCCAATATAAAAACATTTTAAAAAATGTCCCGTTTTTTCCGTACAATGTTTAGCTAGGGCTTTTGTGGGTCTATTCAAACTTATATCCCTCAAATGCTCATATACTTTGTTTTTAAATTTTCTTTCAGTCTTTCCTATGTAAAAGCATTCACAGAGGGATCACATAGTACAATACACCACCCTTTCGGTGAAGCAATACACCATCCTATTAAGCTGTACTCTAATCTTATTATCATAAAATTACTACCCTCCAACATATAACAACAATAAGTGTAAGCCCCACATTTCTTCATCATCCCTTGCTGTCGGGCATCTCCATTTGACTCTAAGATAGCTTTTAAGTTACTACCTTTTTTAAAAACAACACTGGGTTTAATACCAACACATTCTCTTACATCTTTATCACTTGTGAGAATAACCCAGTTTTTAAATAAAATATTGGTGATGTCCCTACTGTTATTATTAAATGCAGTGATAAAGGAACACTCAAAATGGTGAGTAACAGTACTGGGTCCACCATCAATGTTTACCCTATCTTGTAAATGCACACCAGATGCCTGTGTTATTTGTTCATGGCAAAGTTGTTGGTTACTGAGCAATGGGGTAAAAAAAAACTTTTCTCATTTATTAACTACTTTGAGCATTATTTCATTAATCATACTCGAAGGATAGCCTCTTTTAATCAACATACCTCTCAAGAAGTCACACTCATCGAAGAAGGTATCAAAAAGGCTCACCATGCAAGCAGCTCTAACAAACTGTCCCTTTACCACTGTTTTGTTTTTTTTGAAGGGATGTGCACTTTCATAGTGCAGGAAACTGTTAGAATAGGTCTTCTTTCTATCTGCACCACAAAAACCTTATTAACCACATCCTTTAAAATCCATACATCTAAATAATCTATTTCTTTAATATTAATTTTGTAGGTAAAACTAAGACATGTGATTGTTTGATTAATATATTCCAGGAAAGCATCACTCTCACTCCTTGAGCCATTCCAAAAAATAAAAATTTCATCCAAATAGCGAGTATACAGTTTGCAATGATTGAATAATGGGGAACATTGTAAAAATGTCTTCTCCCACTGTGACATTACGATACTGGCATAAAGTCCCCCACACACTGACCCAATGGTAACATATTCCACCTGTAGAAATAACTCTTTCTCAAATAAAGCAAAATTATTAGTGAGAACCATTTCTATCAAATCTCAGATGTGTTCACCTGGGTCTGGGGGAGCCCCTTCTCAACCAGAAACTCGCAGAACCACTCAATACCCACCCCATGGGGTATAACAGTGTATAAATCCTTCACATCTATTGTAATGAAAAAACCCATCATCATACTCCACAGGATTCAACATTTTTAGATAGTCCCATGAATCTTTACACAGGAGGGGTTCATTTAGGACCAAGTTCTTAAGTTTTATATCTAGAAATTTGCCAGAAGGTGTGTAATTGATCCTCTTGCGTCCACAATGGGATGCATAGGGAGTTACACTAAATCTTTATGGATTTTAGGCAATCCAAACATAAAAGGAGTTCTAGGATGTGCTAAATTCAAAAAATTATCTTGTAAAGTCCCTCTAATTTTATTATAAGCCTTATTTAACCCATTCAAAGAAGTTTTTACATAGGCTTTACTAGTAAGAAGGTTTTTCATGTTCTTATTATAATCAATCACATTCATAATAACAATCCCACCCACTTTATCTGGTTCCATTATTCTGATTTCCTTATTGCTCCTAAGTAGCCTTAATCTCGCAATCAAATCATCTTTCAGATTATTAGTTTTCTTATTAGGTTTTACACTACAGATGTCTAAATCGCAAACCATCTCATATAGCTGTATAGCAGGGTGAATATGGGGATTAAAGGTACTAGAAACTCTCAGGGGATCCATTGTTGACACTAAATCTTTAAATTAGTAATTAAAATTAAGTTTCCTCACAAACAGTTTCAAATCTAACAATACCTCCCCATATTAAACATTTCTCTGGAACAAACGTGAAACCTCAGGCAAAAAGATCACAGTCATGTATATCAATTGACACATTTGAATAATTAAGGACTTTAAATCCCCTTCTGTGTTCAAAGAAATTGTTAAAGTCAGTGATACCATTAAATCATTAGCACTGAATTGTGAAGATATGTCCATTATCTGCACCCTCTGTAGGCGCCTCTCATATTGCCTCTCTTATTGTTCACATGCCCACCCCCGGCCCGTTTAGGTACTGGGGGACATATCCATTGTTCTCTCTGCAATTGCGGTCTCTCAGAGGCTCAGAACGTCTCAATGGTAAAAATTCCTCTACCCCTAAAAAAGGCTCAGCTGCACCAGTCTCATCCCCTTGCTATTGTTGGTCACCCCAACCTTGAGACCTAGGGGGTTCAGGATAGGCAATATTCCATCTGTACTCTATCCTATCCCTTACAATTTTCTTTAACTTTCTATTTTTAATATTATTCACCTGCTGTTGAACACTCTTAAATATGCAAACGTATTCAAAACTGTTAACTGAGTGCAGGGGGTTAGTAGTCAGCAATAAATCCAGTTCTGAAGCTTACTGGCTGAAGCTTTCAATTACCTTATCATTATGTTTTATTACAAGTTCCATATACTCAAAACCGTGCTGGTCGAACATATTCAAAAGTTCCTTATGTGAACAAAAGTTACTAACCAGTCCTGTAGGAAAGCTCCAAAGGCGAAAACCTTTTGGCACTATTTATAACTTTAAACATTCTTTAAAGTAAAGATTATCAAGTTGCAATTTCTTTATCTTAAGATTCAAACAATCAATTTTTTCTAAATTGTCATTATAAGTGGTTTCACTTACTTTCCTCTCTGCTGAAAAGTTCAAATTTAAAATGTCATTCATTAAGTGGAGGAACTTCTGAAGTATGTCTAGAAGGTGGTGTTCGTTGATTTACTGATGCCTCTAGGTTATCTAGATTGTTAAGAATGTTATTTAAGGCTGCTCCCTGGTTATGACACTCTCTTTCCATGTCCATCCGTATTTCCACAATGCAAACTGCACCTACCTTCCACTTTGTTGTTTCGATTCACTTCTCTGCTAGCACCAATAATCTGAAGTACTTCCCTCTTTGCTATTACTGCTTCTGGTTGGCGCATAGACATGTACTGTCTCTCAATGTGTTCTAAACACTGAGACAAATCTTGCGTGCATAGAGTCAAATTGCTAATGGATTTCCCTAAATCCTGGGAAAATAATTCTTGTGAGTTACCCACATCAGAGCCAGATGCCATACTCCACCAATGTTAGAATACACCAAAAACACAAACTGTAAGGAAATCCAAAATCTGGCAAGCACACATGGATGACAAAACCTGCTAAGATATGAGTCCAAAGCACAAGGACAGTGCTAAAATAACTATTTATTCACAGTAAATAAGATTCCTAAGTGACCCTGATAGAAGATACCCAATTGGACCTGCAGTAGTAAAGAGCTTATGGGATAACCTACCAGAGGTTTGTTATGATGAGTATTTGCTCTGCATTTTTAGAACCCATTTCTTGACAGCCCTCAGCATTTAGATGGTCAGACAGGTATAATGAAGTGGCAGGGGGTGTTGTAACCCTGCATGCACAAGAAATGAGAACTTCATGTAGGGAAGTAAGCATATAGGTAACCAGGTCAAAGAGAGACCAACAGGCAAAGAGGCAGTGGGTATAGTTACAGTTCACAGAGGGCAGAAACCGGGTCATATGGAATGCCTTCAACAGTACGTGGTATGGACAGGTACTAAAAAAGGTCTATTTTTCTGCCATCAGAAGGCTACTCCATTTACCCAATTTCAAGTGAGTGCAGTACAAGAGAACAGTCAAAGGTTTTGAATTAGACCCCCCCCCCAAAGTATACCCCAGACTTATTTAGGATAGGTGCTGCTTCACATGTACTATGGGCAGAGACGTCATGGGAAAGCATTATGAAATTGGGAAGATGGAAGTCTAATGCTTATAAAAGACAAATAAGAAGTAGTTTTCTATAACATGCCTAATACTGTTAATTTTATATTGCAAAACCAAGATGTCAAGCATAGGGGAATTGTGGATTCTAGGCCATTCATACATGAAGAGGTTATAGAAATGCCTACATCAGAAATCAGAGATGATTTAGAGTGAAGAGGGCCAGCCATCATTCAGATAACTGGGGTTGCAAGGCTTGGAGACAACTGGACAAGATACTGTTATATCTGTTTGGTAATGACATATGCTACACACCATTTGGGTGCTGGTAAAATGAATATGGAAAGAAGTAGAATTCTTAAGGGCATACTGGCCATAGGCACAACTTTTATGGTCTGAGATGGTTCAGCAGTTGAAATGGTGTAGGGCCGCTTCCTTCAGAAAAGCAGAGAATTATATGCAGGATTAATGCCACCATGTGCAATCTCATTGCAGAGGTTGGTGGCATTTACATATTATATCCCACCATAAAAGGTAAATGGACAACAATGTATCATGCTGATGGAGTTCATTTGTTGATTAAAGGGATGGTAGTCCGTTTTTATGCAGATTTAAGGTTAGGATTGCAAATTAAGTAAGAGATGGGCTTGGTTGGAGGGGGGTGAGGGATTCCCCACCCTCTCCTCTTCTGTGGCAGAAGGCAGAACTGGCAAGGAAAACTCAGGTAGGTCATAGAAGGGTCTAGAATTTATTAGCAATCCTTTCCATGAAGTGTGCAGTCCAGAGAAGAATGTAGGACTTATTAGACAGCTGTCCCTTAGCAGATTGTAAGGTGGCCTATATGTGAACTATATTGAAATTATATAATGGATGAATATGGGCCCTTAAGGTGATGTTGAATAAGGCCTGTAGGGTGAGGGAGCTGATGGACAAAGTGATACACAGTAAGGTCTCCCAGAAGATCCTGCCCTTGCACATATTTCATGAATTTAGAATTGGCAAACAATCTGGCAATAAGTACACGGCCTTGCCATTTAATTTCAGTGCTGTTGTCTATGTCTTTATTTTATGACTAATGTCAAAAAGTTTAAATGAATGCAAAGAAAATGATGATCTTGTGTTTGGCACTAGCCCTGAAGACAGTTTTAGATATGCAGTGTACCTACCTGCAGCTGCCTGTTTGCAACTAAAGACAATACTCTTGACATACCGAAGGTATTTTATTTCTTAAAGATAAAGGAAGGCAGGCTTCACATTGTCTCCGCATCACACAAAGCATTTGTCAGCTTAATTTCCATACTGGGAACCAATAAACAGGTACCGAGTGTTGTTTTATATGCATTAGGGGCTTTTAAAAAGCTTGCAGACCTTTTGTTTACATTACTAAGACAGAGACCATGCTGTCTTGAAATATTCAAGGGATAAAATACATAACAGCACAATAAAAACAACCACCTGGAAATCTTGACTAGTTTTAAGTAATCACTTAATCATCTTGGCATACCAATTTATCCATGCTGAATTCTCCTCCACTAAACATATTTCCATTATTTAATTAAAAACAAAGTGCTGATTTATTTTGAGTCCATGTTCTCCTGCTTTGATAAAAATTTAGCTTTACTTCACAGCTTCTCTTTACTTCTGTAGTGTCCTGAGCTGGTATTTTATTTTCTGCTTTCACTGTGACATTTTTCCATACCAATCAGTTTCTCTTTCTACTTTAAAATGTCTTTTACAAGGTTTACTCCTCCCCATCCGGTACATAGTATTCTGTGTCTAGTGATTCCTATACGCCCTGCTTGCTCCCTAAGAAATGCAGAGGTTTCGTGACTTGTTTTATATAAATCATTTTCCAAATACAGCAATCATCATTCCGTCATAATCTTCTTCTGGCGTTCAGTTACACAGGTAAGACTATCTTTTGCATTTGTTTTATTGTTTCTTATCTAAGCATATGCACACACACACACACACACACACACACACACACACTATCAAGATTTCTTAATACTGTGAAACTATTTATTTGAATATTCTATTATGTAGTAGAAGTGCAACAGTTTTATTTCATCTGCTAATTATGAAACAGATGTTTTGTTCTTTTTATATATTACTGAATTAACAGTCTGTTATTTATGTAAATTAAATCTTTACTACATTTGCATAGTCATTTGAACCATATGTTAATTAACACAATATACCCTATGCCTCAAGCACAAGTCAAAAAGAAACATTTCTGGACTTAAAAATCATAGCTTAAGGAGAGGCAAGGCAAGTTTATGACTACTAGCATCAACAGTTTTGAAAGCTGTAAAAAGTAGCAGTGGCATAAATATCATAAAGCGAGGACATGAAAAGTTACACTCAGATTATCGGGCCATAGTTCAAATGATTTTTTAAATGTGTGAAGAAAAACTTTGAAACAAAATGTAGTCAAAAATGCATATTTTGTAGGATATAGTACTTGAAATTGAAACATCTCTCTGGTCAGATGGGTACTCATACTTGATATAACTTAACACTTTTTTCATGGTATACTGATATCATTGCTTTGTATTTATTGTGCTTATAAATACTCATTTATGAATTAAAAAAAAAATGCACCCTTAAAGCAAATTTTCAGTCTTAATGTGGTCATACAATACTTGAAATTTTTTTTCAGTTATTGGCTGATCATTATGAATGTTGTACTTTTCACACACTCATCCAGGTTCACTGTTAAAGCGAGTAACTATCATTAATAGAGTTAAACTTTCAAAGATTTTTTACAACAAGCTAAAATGCTAAACACACAGTCAGGCTAAGCAGTCACATTGAGAGCAAGAAGCCATCATTAATGTACTTAGTCACAACCTGCACAAAGGCTCACCAGTATTAATATGCTGTCTGCAATCCATTGATAGGCTCACTGATACGTTTAGCAGGTACAATCTTCTCTGTCCCATCCCAGCCGACATTGTCTTCCACTGCAGTCAGTGAGTTTTTATTGAAGTATACAGAGCCTGGTGTAGACAGGTAGTATCAGGGTTCAAGAGTAAGTGGGCATTTAACTTGCCTGAACACATTTCGCAGCTGGCATATACATTCTCTGATTCATATTGATAGCGATAGAAGGATAACCTCATGGGCTTAGGAAAATGATGCAACCATTGAAAGTGCTGAGCTCTGATTTTCATAGTAATCCTTCAAATAGATAATTTGAAGCTACTGAGTCCTTTGTTCAGAAGTCAAGTACGCTCAATTAGGGGAAGCTGGAAGAGCTGTAGTAAGCTTATTTTAACACCAAAGAGTGAACGCATTTCTATATTTTTAAAATCAATGCAGCTCAGTTTTTGCAATAATAAGTAGTTCTTAATGAAAAATATCAAGTATGTTGATAAGATTTCACATCTCCTTTGTAAAAGTACACAAATTCTTCACGTTGTTTCCATTTCTAACAGTTTGAGTTTCCTCTGTTTTGTCCAAACTAGCATGCAAGTGTATAATAGGCCTGATTAACTCTTTTCATAAAAGGAGTTCAGTGAACCTAGTAATGATATTACAGTCACAGTGTAAGTAAAGTAAAACGTGTTTCAGGGCAGAGCTAACCGGCAGCTATGTGTCTGTTGCCAGGCAGGATGCAGTTATACACAGTGATCCTGCTATTTTCAGGTCACACTACCTTTGATTAGTCAAATGGAAAATAAAAGTCACTTCAAAAATGGACGGCAAGAGCACACTGTTGTTAAATGTTGACATTATTTTAACTTAATTTACTGAGCTATTTATTTGCTTTTTTTGAAAGCCAGGTGAATAGCTAAATCTTCTTCAGTCCCTTTTCATCTTGACATAAGCCAATAAACCTATAACATGCACTACACAAACTAATTTATTTCAATGTATATAAAGGAATACTAAATTATATCAGCATCACTAGAAGGCTCCAGTAGTTGAAAGCGATTATTATCTGAAACTTTCACATATTATTCTCATTCTTACACGCGTAATAATGCTGGTCAGGAAGTACCAACGGTCTGTGATAGTCTCATGTTATGAAGAACAAACTGTAAGAAGATTCCATCACCCATTTTAAGTGTGGTTTTGAGGCAGCCAAAGATACAATATCATCTAAAGTTTTAAGTAGAGATGAGTAGCATGCCTGAGATTCGCTGTACCATTGAGGTGCACGAGGTACTGTACAGAAGCTTAAGAACATCCGTGAAATGTAAACTCCTATTTAATTCCCCCTTTTGTACTTATATTGCAACCCACACCTAAAAGGGTGAAAGTACAGTACATATAGTTAAATAATATCCCAGTAGCTAACCTGAGCAATATCTTCTGTTTGCATGGGGCACAAAATTCTGCTACAGAGCCCATTCATTTGGCAAGAGTACAGTATTCAAATAAAAATTAAATTCATACTATAAAGGTTAGTCTTTTTTATGAAAGATAATTTAATTCCTCTGTAGAGTACAGAGAAAGTACAGGTGCATAAGTTCCACTTACCTGCAATAGTAGATGTTTGTAGAACACACTGCTTTACTGTCATATGGGTAATAGTGCCCTGCTACCTCCCTCTGGTAGTCAGTCGTAGCTCAGAACTCCTCCCATTGTCTGTCTGTCTAAGAGTTTGAAGAACTAATCACCTAACAGGACCTGGACAACGCTTCACACTGACAGACAGAAAACGTTCAGTTTTCTAGGGGGCCAACAGGGAGAGCATATGAAAAGACAAACTTTGCAAGCACTGAGTGTTCCAAACAAAAAACATGCACATACAAAAAGGTTGCTGAACCAAAAAACAACTTCAACAACTAAATATATACATCCAACCAAAGGGGGTGGTGGGAGGACGTTGCCCATAAGGCAGTGTGTTCTACAAATATCTACTGTTACAAGTAAGTGGAACTTATGCAACTGATCTATGTTCAACAAACACATTGCCTTGCTGGCATATGAGTAGATTCCCAAAGCTGACCCACCTTGGGAGGAAGAAGGCTAAGGGTCCGGGAGCCCCTGGAGAACAGTCTTTCTGAAGTCTGCTCTGGATCTAGAAGAAGCATACTTTCTGTAGTGCTTCATGAAGGTATGGATGGAGGAACAAGATGCTACCTCTAGAATACGTCTAGAGTCCATTCCTTTCCAGTATGCCACAGAAGAGGAAAAGGCCCTAGTGGAATATGTCTTTATTTTGCCTGGATTTGACTTTCTATGGCGGGTGTAACAAAAGACAATATCAGTGGACAGCCAACATACAATGGATTGCTTAGAGATGGCATGCCATTACTTTGTTCCAGAAAAGGAAATAAAAAGTCTTTTGATCTTCCTAAAGGCCTTTGTTCTGTCAAGGTAATACCTAAACTGCCTATGAATATCCAGTGTATGAAGTATCCTCTCTCCCTTATTCTTAGACTCTGGAGAGTAATAGGGAGATTAAGAGACTGATTGAGAGAATTAAATGAGCACTTTCAGCATGGAAGAAAGATTAGTGCATACCACAACCCTATCCGTGTGGAAAATTACATAAGGTTGCTCCACCATGAGAGCTTTCAGCTCAGAAACTCACATTGCACGTCAGAACAATAAGCAAAACAGTTTTCCATGTTAAGAACTTGAAATCAGCGTGTGACACCCTCTCAAATGGTGGTAAGGTCTACTTTTCAAGAATATAATTTAGGTCCCACAGAGGAGGAATTTGCTTGCAATGGGTCTCATATGCAGACCTCCTTTCAGGAACTGTTTTACCAAAAGAGAAGAAGAAAGAGGGGGGTCAATTGGCAGATAAGCCACTAAATGCACCTTAATGGAAACATACAATAAGCCATCCTAAAGTAGCTCACACAAATATTTCATGACCAGAGGGATATTAACCACAATGGACCCTCGTTTTCCATTTAGACAACACTTAGGAAACCTCATCCATTTGTAAACATAACATTTTCTAGTAGCAGGTTTTCTTGCCTCCTTTAACACCTGCTGCACATCCTCATCCTCATAAAACAAATGCCTAAACAGAGTCACGATCGAGTCATCCAGACTGCCAATTGACTTTTCTCCAAATTGGGGTACACCAGTCACCCCTGAGACTGTGTGAACAGATCCTGCATGTGAGGAAGTCCATAGAAATTACTCTTGGCCAATACCATTAACAAGGAGAACCAAGATTGCTTGGGCCAACAGGAAGTCAGCACAGTGATTTTTGGCAACTTGTAGAAGTACCTTGTGAATCAGTGGGAGGGGTAGAAATGCATTCAGGAACATTCCCATCCAAGGGAATGAGAATGCATCTGCTCTCCTAGCATGGTTGCAAGGATGCCTGGAACAGAATTACTCTGGCAGTCTGTTTTGAAAAGAGGTTAACAGATCTATTTGAGGCATTCCCCATATCTGTACTAGCTCTTGGAATTGAACTTCCACTCGTGTGGCTTCTGCCAGGATCTTCATAATCTGTCTCCTACAATGTTCTGCTCAGGCATTATGTATGATGGCTGATGAGCCAGAAAATCCTGGAAAGCTTCCTCCCAATCTATCATTGTCAGCCAGCACAGTGGGTAAGACCTTGTATCCCCTTGTCTGTTTAGGTACCACATCACTGTGGTGTTGTGTGTAACTACTAGAAGAGGACCCAAAGGAAAAAGGTAGTGATGGACTTTGAAGGCATGACTCACTGCCAGCATCTCCTTGATACTGATGTTCTTCCATGCAACCTTGGGCTCCCAAATGGCTTGCATTTGCTTCTCCATTGACACAGATCTCCAGGGGAAGTTGGACAAATCTGCCTGGACAGATTGTACTAGCACCCAAGGCAAGAAAGGAACCAATGTATTGATACTAAGCCAATCTCTCCACCACTGTAACTTCTGTCTGATGAAGGGCTACACCAGCAAATGGGATTTCATGGAATGGAGAAGCTGGGTCCAACAATTGCAGACATACTATTGAATTTTTCTCACTGAGGTGACATTCCTCTTGGAGAATCCCAGAAATGCCACATAATACAACATGCCCTAGGCTTCAGGCCGAAAGCCATTCTCTTGTTGGAGTTGATCAAGCTGTCCCAGAAAGACGAGTCTTTGTGAGAGGCAGGCATCACTTTCAGATGTTCATCTGGGTAGGAGAGTAAGGTCAAGATCATCTCTAGCTGTTCTAAAAACCAGGGCACACACTGCATAGATCAGCAAGTCGTCTAAGTATGGAAAGATGTGAATGCCCAGAGTCCAACAGTGGGACACTACTGGAGCAAGGCATTTGGCAATCATGGCTAGCCCAAAAGGGCAGTACAGAAAACTGATAGTGCAAACCAGACACAGTAAATCTCAGATATCTTTTGAAGCAATGAGCAATGGGGATATGATGATTGCATCCTTTAAGTCCAGATTCACCATGAAGTAGTTATTCAGCAACAGAGGAAGCCCTATCTACAGGGAGAGTGCCTTCAATCTGTGGACTTTGACAGATGTATTAAAAAAAAAAAAAGTCCAACACAGTCCTCCATGATTGCTCTTTTTTTGGGAAGCAAAAAAATTCTGGTATAGAAACTTCTTATTCTTTTTAATGGAGAAACCGTTTCTATGATGTCCAGGTCCAGCATTTTCTTGAGAATAGAAGGGAATAACAAAGTTTGGTCCAGTGGATGAGAGGGAACCCCCTGAGTGGAGGCAGGTGGCCTTTCCACTGTCATTTGTAACCCCTGCCAACAATGTTTAGTAACCATTTGTTAGAAACCACTGATGGCCAGACCTCCTTGTTGGGATTTAACTTAAGAGATGAGGCACCTAACGGGAGGGGGACTTGATAATGGCAGGTGCTGCACCTCTGCCTAGTCATAAGTTGGGAGGTGACCATTTCTTTTTTAGGAAAGGAACCCTTCTTGTTTGGCTTGGTGGGGTTGTCATTCTGCCGTTTCCTTTTTCTGTCTTGGTTCTTGTTTACCTAGCCCTTCTGTTTGTTAGGACACCAAATGTTATTTTTCTTAAAGAAGGAGAATTTGGAAATATGGAATATTTTTGACAGTCCTTGCATCAATTTATTTCTGTCATCCCAGTGTTTTAGGATGATTAGCTACTATACCAAACACACAATCAGACTGAAGAGGAGCATTCAAAATCTCATTTTTAACTCATCAGAAAAATTCTGTGAGTGCAACCAAGCATACCTCCTAATCACCACTGACAAAGCAGGATTTTTAGAAATAATATTAGCCTCCTCCAAGGCACTTTTTAACACATGTATGATGCAAACTTGTCTAAACTGGACATGCATCTCAACACAAACCCTCACATAAAAACTGGTAGTTAAACATTTTAAAAGCTACTGTGCTGGATTCTACCAGCATTTTTCTTTGAGATTCTAGCCACTTGCCTAGTTTATCTTGAGGGACTGGGTAAGAAGAAGTAATGGTATTCTTATCAGCAAAAGCTGCTGTGGACACTGAAGCAGGGTCAGCAGACAAAGGCCCTGGAGGCCAAGCATAGCCTAAATTTCTTAAATACTTTCTTCAGCAAAGCCTCACTAAAGAGACGGGAACTAAAACTTTCTTGAAGACAAAGTAGTAGCCATAACGTCAAGCAGTCCTCCAATGACAGGATTAATGGAGGAAAGATCTTAATGTTTGGGGCCTCATCTTCCATGAGATCATAAACCCTGTTAATCTCAGGGACAGCCAGTGATAGTCCCAGCTGAACACATCTCTAAATTTAGTCAACATTTGGAAAAAAGAAAATATCTGTTTGGGTACCCGTACATGTTGTTTATCAGAGGAATCCAACTGGTTGTGCAAAAGAGGTTACAGTCCTCAGGTACAGACACTCTTTCAAAATGAAGATCCTTAACAGATTGATCCGTGGTGGAACCGCTAGTGTACCTCATAACCCAAAGATGCACTCCGTAGACTATTGCTTGAACAATAGATCTACCCATAGCTTTCATCTCAAATGAAAAAAAAAACAGTCAGAGACTACTTTTACATCACGTGGTGTGTCTTCTGTCTCTTTTAGCCATACATTGCACTAGTGAGAGAATCTCCAGATTCTACCCCGACCTCCAGTGCACTTAAAGGGTTTGGTTCTCCCATACTTGCAGCAGGCAATGGTACAGCCAGAAAGGATGGGTCTGACCCTCGTGTCACTCACAGCTGTGGTACTATAACCATCTAGGAGGAGCTGGAGGTATTGGAAGGCAAGTGGTCTGATAATCTGCTTGACGTTATGGCTACTACTTTGTTACAAGCTGTAGGCTGAGGCATATTTTTTATTTATTCTTTCATTTTTAGGAACAGATGGAGAAGATGGTCGGTGAGGTCTGATTCCATCAAGTCAGGGGACGAGAAACTAGCCAGCTCAATACCAAACGACTAGCTCACTAAGAAGATGGAAAAATCCCACTATTCTCCTAAATAGCAATACATATAGACTATTTCTGTAGGGATACTATTCTGAACACTGCACTGAGAAAAATGACAGCATTTTAGTAATACAATTCAAAATTGAAAGCTCAAAGCACAAAATTCATGCACAAAAGTCCCCTGATTTTGTAACAAAGACTACATTCACTCCAAATGAATGGATACAGTCTGAAAATATTACACAATAAACAAATCATAAACTGATGAAAAAGTCCTGGCAGAAATCTTTTAACATACAAAATGGTGCCAAACGCAATAAAAAAAAAATCTATGAATTTATGAAATCTATTTCTGCAGGGGTTACTGTTCTAAAGACTGCACTGAATAAAATGACAGTTTCAGTAACAGAGTTCCAAGCACAAAATACATGCACTAAAGTCCCCTAAGTTTGTAAAAAAGAAGGTTAGTTTCGGTCAGAATTAATGGATGCAGCCTAAAACATTAATAGACAAGAAATAAATCATAAACTGATGACAAATTCCTTTCAGAAATATTTAAAACACAAAATGGTACAAAATCACAATTTAGATGAAGAAAATATTGTAATCCTACTCAATAATCTCAAATAATCATAACCCCAAAGTAAGAATGCAGTAACAGCAAGTTTTCCTTTCAAAACATCTAAATGAAGCATTTAAGCAACAGGCCTTACTGTGCTAGTTAAAGTAAAAACAGAAGAATGTATACATTTTCTAATCATAAAAAATACAGTCAAAGCAGTAGAATATACTGTTCAAGCAATGATAGAAAAGACAGAGGGAAGATATAAATACCAAAAGGAGTTTCTTAACTGAGCTCTGCTGCTGATGTCACCCTGTTTGAGAGAAGCACTATCCCAAAAGATCCTTGTCCGACTATGACACACACACAAAAAAAAAAAAACTGAAAGGGTACTGTCTGTGACTGTGAAGCTCTGTCCTTGTCCTGTCAGGTGATTGGTTCTTTACCCTCACAGACAGGCAGTGGGAGGAGTTCTGAGCTTAGACAGACCATCAAACAGATGGGAAGCCGAGTACTGTTGCCCATATGGTGATAAGGCAAATGTGTTTATTGAACAACAAACACTGCAAAACATTAGCAGCACAGAGTGGTATGGGGGAAACATATAAGAATGCTAATTGGGTTATTATAATGGTAAGGTATGACAGCAAGTGGCAGAAAGATGGAAGTGCTGCGCAGAAGGACATAAGCTATGCCACAACGTGTTTTGGGAGGGGTTATTTAGCTCCTACATAAAGAAAGACAGACAAGTAAGAAGTGAAATAGAAGTACCTGGCTGATCAAAAGATAAAAAGAGAGAAAGGTGCATTTCATGGTGAGCAATTTAACAACTTGCGATGAAAGAGGCAAAAAAGGAGTCTAGCCTTTCCTTATATGTTGTATCAGATCATGAGTCGCAATGATGAAAATCATTCTGACAGGACAAGGTGGTCTGTACCTTCCTCCATTGTCTCAATCTATGTTTGCTTATTGAAATTTCCTGGCCAAGTAGATACCAATTAGCCTGTGGCACTTTTAAAGGAGAGACCAAGGGTGGTATTTATGTTGATTTGCAGCAGTTTAGTTATGACACTTGAGAAACCCTTCTAGCTGTTCAGGGGTGATGTAGGGGAACTGCTCTAAAGATAAAGAGCAGCAGGCAGTTGAAGACAGGAAGGTATACCTCTCAACTTTCTCTATTGTCACAGAATGTTCTTGATTTTTGCATCATAATTTTGCCATGTTCCCCGCAAAATTTAATTTTCTGGGAAATCACTGAGGATTACACAATCAGTCAGTAATGCCAAATATTAGAATTTCAGACTTCCCATTGTTCAGAAAATACATATGGATGCAAAAGCTGTTGCTCTATTAATGTTTTAAGGGAATTAGAGTACTATTTAAAACTTGTAAGTGATTTGCATCCTTTGTGCCACCATCATGCTTGCTATTTTCAGGAATTCTTGAACAAAGAAGTTGAGCTGTATACACAGGGACAGATCTTGGTCAAATGGGCCCTAGCCTCCCAACCATTACAGTGTCCTATTACTTGTCTCTCTCTCTTTATCTCCCTCCCCAGTTTCTATAAACACAGTTCTAATATGTCAGTGTGCATACTATTTTCTTCTTTGGCTTTACATTGATCACAGAGACTTGATTTTAATTAAAAAAACTTTAATTTCAAATTTATAGCACATACACTGATGGCCATTTGCTAAAAAAACAGTCTCACATTGCAAATAGACTTACCATCAGCAACAGTAAACTTCTCTTCCTTTGACATTTGTGCTTATTGAAAAATAACATTCAATGGAAATGTATTTGGCCAGTGATGGATTAAGTGTACCTTGGGCCCAGGCCTGTTTTCAAACCCTGGGCCCCTTGCAGCTACTACACAGAAAGTAAAACATATGGAGGTGTCTCCGTCTTCACCCTGAAGAGACTTGCATCAAGGCTGGTAAAGCAGCATGATGCCCTACAGATTCTTCATGTCCAGCTCAACATTAGCAATGTCCCATACTATGTTCTAACTAGCTAATGAATACTCTCTATGACCCATGACTTCTATAGCACCTACATATATGAAATTATGTCACTCAGCATTAAACCCAATATCATATTTCTGGGCAACTTCAACTACAACTACAGAGCTATAGACTGGGAAACATATTCCTCTGGTAGTGTACAAGCCCAGAGATTCCTAGACTTTGTTGTACAAATACTCTAGACCAACTAGTCAGAGTATCCACAAGGGGAAACTATATCCATGACCTTGTCCTCCCCAATATGAGGGAATTATGACCCATCCTTTGTGTAACATCTTCACTCATCAGGTCCAACCACAAAGCACTTTACTTCAAAACAGAACTAAAACCCAAGAGCTACGCTGTTTCTGGAACTTCTAGAAATTTCTCTAAGACAAACTTCCTGCTTCTAAGTGACTTGCTGGTAAGTTTCAAATCCCTCCAAACCCAGACAACTTTACTGATTATGTGGAAATGCACATCACTAACTTATATAAACATGTAAACAACTGCTTATAAGCATCTGTACCCTGTAGAAATGAGTACAGGGCGAATCCTAAATACAAACCTCATTGGTGGAACCACAATATCAACAAACTTTATAACAAAATAAAGTAAACTGTAGCCAAAAAATAAGAAGTGAAACACCTAGCATGTTAGAAATCAAATCATTAAATGAAATAAGCAACTCAAGGATCTAATTAACTTCACCAAGGACAAATTTGAGGCAAAATAGCTACCCAGGTGAAAGACAACAACATCAAGTCCTTCTTTAGCTGTGTTTATAATCTGAATTGATTGTAAATGGCACCACTTATACTGAAGCTGAAGATACAGCAAACCTGCTTGCCAATAAATACTGCCCAAGCTTCATTCCATTCTCACCATCGAACATCTCACAAGAAATATTTGAAACTAGTATGCCCCCAGCTATCATAGGACCAAGTCATAAATGCTCTCTCAAAAGTCCTAAAGACTGCATGTATATGTCCTGACAGTACCCCTGTATGTATCCTGAATAGCATGAAGTATGACTTATCCATGCTTCTAACAGCATTGATCATCCTTAGTATTCAAATTAGCTTTGTACAAAGTGAAGCGTTGTCACCTCACAGTAAGACGTTGTCCTGTTCGATTCTCAGCTAGAGCGTCTTCTGTGTGGAGACATGCGTGAATGGGCGTAACTTCGTTGAAGGTTGTGCATCAGGGCTGGCAACTCGGCACATAAAAATCTACTGCCAATCATTAGCGGACTGGAGTTCCGCTGTGGTGACCCCTAACTGGGAAATGCTGAAAGACACAATAACAACAAAGTGAAGGGAGAACAGGAACAGTCAACCTCCTACATAAAGGAAGGACATCTACTGACCTGGGTAACTACTCACCCAAAAGTCTGAACAGCCTAATATGTAAAATCTTGGAAAGATTTATCATGGACTTAATCAATATGGACTTAGAAAACCTTCGAACACTGGGTCCATCCCATATTGGCATCATCAAAGGCAGGTCATGCTTACTATACCTAGTTGCCTTATAAAAAGTCACCAAAGCATTAGATGAAGGCAAGATGGCACACACCACCTACCTAGACATGACCAAAGCTTTTTGCACAATGCCCCTGTCAGGCATTGTAGAAAAGATTGCTAAATTAAGAATAACACGTAAAAAATTCAAAAAACTCAAATGCCTCTGTGATGCTCGTGCCCTGGCCCAGCAATCAAGGAGCCTCAATCCTCACCACTAACACCAGTAAGGGGCATCTCATATAGGAGGAAAGAATAACAAATACACACAGTAAAGTGCAATTTCCCTTAAGAGCACACAGAGATTGAAGTCAGTCCTGGGCCAGTCGCTCCCTTGCTCTACAGGTCCCCAATAAGACTCCCCACTGGCACAGATATAGGGTCCAGATCTCAGCCAGCTGGGAAAACTAAAACCTCCAGCACCCTCTCTGTCCAACCAGTGCTTCGTGTCCCTGCCCAAGTAGCTGACAAACACAAACACACACACACACACACACACACACATACACGCACGCACGCAAGCACACACACACACACACACACACACTTTGGGAAGAGTTTATATAACCACACAGACACTCCTCGGGAAGGCTGGCACAGATTCTCCAGCTGTGCCCCTTTTACCTGGACTATATGGCAGAAATCACTGCCACCACCCAGCTAATAATTATCAGCTACCCAAAGGCCCTTAAAATGGTGTGCAATTATTACTGTGCAATATTATTATCCAACTGGTAAGTGTGACTAAACAGTCAAGGCTTATTAGAGTGACTTGGTACAGGATCACTATATACATGCAATGTATTCTAGAGCTTAAATTATCTCTGCACAAAACAGCCACAGCTAAAAAGGGGTTAAAATATTTAATAATAAATAATTAAAAACACAAGACAATACTTTTTACTACACAGTGCTAGTCAAGAGTTCAGAGATCACAGAGAAATACTTAAAATAATTCAGTAGTACAGTTCTGACATCACAGAAAAAGAAAAACACTTAGTCTAATTGTTCTAGTTTCTAGCTATTGCTAAGAGAAAACACTTCTAAGATAAGCTTACATATAGAACACAGGCAGAGTGCTGATGAGTTGGATGGTCAAAACAAAAATGCTTAATGCTATCTGATTCTCTCTGTCTTTAAAATCACATTCCTGGTTCAGATTACATCATTCTTCACACTTCCCTAGGTTCCCAGGCTAACAGAAACTACATTTGCATTTTTAACATCTCCTTTTGTTATCTTGCAGCTGGTCAGGAAGCAGAGCAATAAAAATACATATGCATGTTTAAATCTAGCAATTTAACTCTTGGTTAAATCAATAGAAAGAATGTCTTCATTTAGACATTTTGGTACCGTGTTTAGATCAAAGGGTCACAACATGCTTTACTTGGTCAGCTTTCCACCAGAGTCCACTGTTCATAGGTTTATAGGTTCATAGGTAAGTACTAGGCTATTGGCCCTGGGGCCTATACAAGCCCAGTCAAAAAGGTACCCTGGCTTTTGCCACCCAAGAAAATTATTTTCCTGTGCCACTGTCAAGCAGAGCCACAGAGGTGATCCCTGGGGTGAATTTCCTATTTCCCATCCAATCATCAAGATTTTTCTTGAGGAGTGCTAATGAGGAGCTTTGTTTGATATAGATAGGCAGTTTATTCCAGAGTATGGGAAATCTCTGGGACAAGAATCTATCCCTCCGGCATGTTATGTTTATTGTGGTGACAAGGTTTAGGTCCCTAGAGTGTGTAGCTCGGAGGGATTGGGATTTCTTTAAGTGGAGCATGTCCAACAGCTCTGGGTTTGACATAGCCTTGTATGTTAGGCAGAGATCACCTCTGAGTAGGTGATATGCGACGGAGTAAAGCTGGGGTTTTTTGAGACGGTCTGCGTAGGGCATCTGTTTGAGGCCGGTAATCCTCTTTGTGAGGTATTTCTGTGGCCTTTCCAGTTGTTGTAGATGTCTTGTGAGGTACTTATCAAAAGGGGCATTGTACTCTATAATGGGTATAATGAGTGATGAGTAGAGGGGAACAATGACCTCTTTTTTTCTGGATGAGAAACCTTTTGTGATGAGGTGTGCCATGTAGAAGGTTTTCCTGACTACTGTGGCGATGTGATTATCAAAGGAGCGACTACTGTCCACCTGTGTCCTAAGGTCTCTTATCACACTTTTGGTGTTAAGTATACTACCCTCTATGTTGTAGTTCATGGGTACAGAGTTTTTACCAAAGGGAATGACAATGCACTTTTTGGCATTAAGCTTGAGGCCATGGCTTTGACACCAGGCATCTGTCTCAGTGAGGCCCTTTTGTAAGATGTCCACATCATTAGAAGTTTTGATTATGGCTCCTAGTTTGCAGTCATCTGCGAACCTCATTAGCCAAAGACTTTCTGTGTTAGTCTGTACTTCAGAGAAGTAGATACCAAACAGGAGAGGACCCAGGACTGAACCCTGTGGTACTCCATTTGTCACTGGTCTGAAGTCGGATTTGGAGTCTGCTACTTTCACAGCATGGGTTCTGTCAGTGAGCCAGTTGGAAACCCATCTTTGTGACATAGGGATTTATACCTAGTTTAGTGAGTTTATCTATAATTCCAGACTGGGGGATGGTGGTAAAAGCCTTGGCAAGATCTGGATAGGTTGTGTGAACCACCTTACCCTTGTCTACGGCTTTGGTGACTGCTTCAAAGAAGTCTATCAGGTTTAGGAGACATGATCTGCCTTTTACAAACTCAAACTGGGTGGGGTCCAGAGTTTGGAGATTACCAATGTCTTTGTTTATAAGTTCCATGATGATACATTCCATGGCCTTCCAGACCAGGCTCGTCAGGCTAATGGGGCGGTAGTTCCCAGGGTCCATGGTGGCTCCCCCCTTGTGGAGTGGGATAACCATTGCTGTGCGCCATTCAGCAGGCACAAAGCCGAGGTGAGGCTATGATTAAACATGGTACTTAGGTGGGGTGCCAGTTCATTCTGTAGTTTGTGTAGAACGCAGCCTGGGATGTTGTCTGGTCCCATGGATACTGTGTTCTTGGCTTTGGAGAGTGTGGTTTTTACCTGTGCAGCCATGATTACAGAAAATTTGCATTCTTCCTGTATAGAAATAGGCTCTTTAGACGGTGAGAGGGCGGTAAAGTTAGCACTGAACCTATCTGCCAGGATGTTGGCAATATCAGTTTGGTCTGTATATTTACTGCCATTGTGCTCTAACTCAGTGCAGATCTGAGTGTTGCCATTGAGATTCTTGACACAGCTGTAGAATGCTTTGTGGTTGTCTTTAGAATCAGTGGTAATTTTGTTTTTGTAACTAGCTTTGGAGGATTTTATCAGGGATTGCAGCTTCTTACTGAGGCTGACCAGGGAGCTCCTCCACTCGTGGGATTTTACTCTCTTTTGCGAGAGTTTCTTCCTTCTGTTGTACAGTTTGTTTATGGCAGGGGACCACCAGATTGGTTTCCTTTTTTTGGAGGATAGCGTCTTGGTTCTGTTTGGGATAGCATGATCCATGCACTCATGTAAGTGCTTATAAAGTGCAATTGTGTCGGATTCAGTAGTCATAACTGTATTGTCCATCTGCATGGGTGTCATGAAGTTCACCACTTCTGTCTTAAGAAGCATGAAGTTGGCTTTGGAGAATTTTTTTTACCATGGTTTCCTTAATGGGGGGGGGGGGGTGCAGGATGTGGATATCTAGGATAATTTGCTTATGGTCGGATTGGATCAATGAGGCGTTGACTTCAGGTGTGGAACTCCGGTCACTAATGTTGGTAATGACGAGATCTAGGATATTGTTGCCCCTGGTGGGGGTGCGGAAAAGTTGATCCAGGGTATTGGAGTTTATGCATTCCAGAAAGCGTTGAGTGAAGGAGTTGGTACATGAGTAGTTTTCCCAGTTAATGGTGGGGTAGTTGAAATCGCTCATTATTAGGGTGTTTGGTTGAACCTTAATATTTTCCAGTACATCAAGAAAAGAGGGGTGGGAATCCTGGGGCATGGTGGGTGATCTGTAGCAAGTTACAATTTAGATTGCAGTTTTGCCCAGAGTTAGTTGCACTTGGATAACCTCGGCTGCATTATGCTGAGCAACTAGCCTGGAGGTGTGGATATCCTTAATGAATATGGACACACCTCTGCCTTTGGTGTTCTGGTCCAGGTTTCATGGCTGAAAAGTGTGGTATGAGTTATAGCCTGGTAGTGCAGGGGTGCTTTCTGGAGCCTTGAACCAGGTCTCAGTCACTGCACAGATATCGATGTTGTCCATTTTAAGGAGTGCCTTGAGTGAGTGCATTTTGAGATTTAGACTTCTAGCATTGAGTAGCATCACCCTCAGTTTTTGCTTGCTTGTTCCTGTTATGGTGGTGAATTTGTCATTTGAACATTGCCTCAAAAAGGCACTATAGGGGCGGCAAGAACCTTAGCCAGTATCCGGAATCCCAGGGGTGACAGGTGCAGGCCATCTCTGGCAAAGCATTGTGGTCTGTCGACCATGTCATCCAAGGCAGACAGATACTGGATCCCTTTAGAATGGCACCAGAAGCTTAGCCAATTGTTGAAGTCAATCATTTTGTCCTTGTACTGCGGCATCATTCTGGGTGATGGCAGAATGCCACTCAGGGCTAGGGTCATACCTGCCTGGGTTGCAAGATCAGAGAGGTCTTCCATGTCTCTTTTCATGTAGTCTAGACAGGTACATCTCAGGTTGTTCACACCAACATGGACAATGACAGAGTCATATTTGTGCTTGTTGTGGAGTGACCTGAGTGCGTGGGTCATGTGGCGGATCCTGGCACCTGACAGGCAGCTGACAGTAACCTTCTTCTTGTTTAGCCTGGCGAGTGGGACATCAGTTTGCCTGACTATTGAGTCACCTATGACTAGTGTGTTGGGTATGTTGCTACATTTCTTTGCAGTTCCACAGTTGTTACATTTCTTTGCAGTTCCACATCTAACAGCAGTCTTTTCACATTTAAGACAACAATAGAAAGGCTCACCCAGACTTTTCTACACTTTGCTGTGAAGGAAAGGTTAGTTTGTTTTTTATTTGTTGTATTTTGAATTACTTTATTGCCTTTTTATATTTTGAATACTGCGATTTGTTTTTTTACCTTGTGTTTTACTTGTATTCTGCCTTTAACTGTATATTAAAACTTCAAAGGAGACCACAGCTCTGTCTTTTGTGAGTCAGGCAGAAATTAGAACTGATCAATTAAGGACTCATACATAAGATAGAAGAGGTCACTTAAGGTTAATCATTTGTGAACTGAGGAGGATGAGCTAGGATCTAAACCTTCTATTTAAGGGGTAAAATGAAACATTTCAGAGCTTTAATAGAAAGGCTCGCCCAAACTTTGCTACAATTTGCTGTGAAGGAAAGTTTAGTTTGCTTTTTATTTGTTGTATTTTCTATTACTTTATTGCCTTTTTATATTTTGAATACTGTGATTTGTTTTCTTTACCTTGTGTTTTACTCATATTCTGCTTTTAACTGCATATTAAAACTTCAAAAGAGACCACAGCTCTGTTTCTTGTGAGCCAGTCAGAATTTTTTTCTTCACCCTCCCACCCTGTTACTGTTGTGTTCTTAAATACCACTGCCTTTCTAGTTGCCTGCCTCTTATGTTCATTTGACCATATATCTCATTTCCTCTCTGCTTTCACTGGCTTGTGTGAGTAAGCACAAAATTATCATTTTGTGAAATCACTCCCCTTCAACTATTTAAATCTATTGGCCATCCTACTGTATTCCATAGTACCAGAATACAGAAGTGACCATCCCCTTTCAGTCTATATTGCTGTTTTAAAAATAGTGATTCTCCACTAAAACTTAACTTTTTAGACAGTTAAAACTTAAGTTACCTACTTTCACATCTAACCTCTCTAGTGCACACTGCAGTGTTTAGGATAAACCATTTTTTTCATCTTACCTTTAAGCATCCCTGTGACTAGCACTTGCTCTAATACCTGCTGGAGAACACTAGAAAGTCTTAAACTGATACAAGCACTCAACTCTCCTTGTTTATAAGGAGAAATTAATCATAGGCACTAAACAGCCTATAATTGCAAAGTACCTTGCTAAGGTAAAGGAAAACAGCTCCTGTACTTTACAAAAAAAAACACCAAATCAGGCATGTCCAAGGGCCAGCTTCTGGTGATTTCTCCTGTCCACCTGGTGAATCTGGGCATACTGGAGCAATGCAGCAATTGCCTCATGTACACAGACAACCTTCTCCTCCTACCACCCAACACTACTTCCTGTGATAGATGCACTTACATAGCCAAACTGGAAGCAAAGCTCTCTCCACCCAAGATTGTGCTAGGAAGTCAAGAGGAGAAGGTTAACACCTGCACTACACCTCAAGCAAAACATAGCCCTTCTAAATCCACACCACAAGCACCGACACATAGCAACACTAAATCCACATATGTGGAGGCCCTTAACTGTAACCTGCCCAAGCAACAATGACTTCCGAAGCTGAAACACAAACAAACACCAATCACAACCAAAGGGTCACATAGCTCACAACACCAGTGTGCCACCCAGCAACAACCCCTAAGGCAAGACAATGTACCTAACACTTTAGTCATTGGTGACTCTATAGTCAGGCACACTGATGTCCCACACACCAGGCTGAACAAGGAGAAAAATTACAGTCACCTGCCTGTCAGGTGCCAGGATCTGCCATATAACGCATGCATTCAAGTCAATCCACAACAAGTACAAATATGACTCTGTCATTGTCCATGTTGGAGTGAATGACTTGAGACGTACCTCCCTGGACTACATGAAAAGAAACATGGAAGAGTTCTCGGATCATGTGGCCCAGACAGGTATGACCCTAGCCCTCAGTAGCATCCTGCCTTCACCCAGAATGACACCACAATATAAGGACAAAATTATTGACTTCAACAATTGGCTAAGCTTCTGGTGTCATTCAAAGGGGATCCGGTATCTGTCTGCCTGGGATGATATGATCGACAGAGCACGATGCTTTGCCAGAGATGATCTGCACCCGTCACCCTGGGATTCAGATTACTGGCTAAGGCTCTTGCCACCCCTAGTGCCTTTTTTAGGCAAAGTTTAAAGGACAAATCCACCACCATAACAGGTACAAGCATGCAAAATCTGAAGGTAATGCTACTCAATGCTAGAAGTCTAAACCTCAAAATGCACTCTCTCGAGGCACTCCTAAAAATGGAGAACATTGATAACTGAGACCTGGTTCAAGGCTCCAGAGAGTACCCCTGCAATACCAGGCTACAACTCTTACCACACTTTTTGGCCACCAAACCAGGATCGAAACACTAAAGGTGGAGGAGTGTCCATATTCACCAAGGATATTCACAGCACCAGGCCAGTTGCCCAACACAATGCGTCTGAAATTATTCAGGTGCAACTAACACTAGGTAATACTGCAATCCAAACTGTAGCTTGCTACAGATCCCACACCATGCCCCAAGATTCTCACTACACCTTGCTAAACATACTGGAAAATATTAAGATACAACCAAACACCCTAATTCTGGGTGATTTCAACTACCTTGCCATTAACTGAGAAAACTACTTGTGTACCAACACCTTTGCCCAACGGTTCTTGGAATTCATAAATTCCAAAGCCCTGGATCAACTAATCCATAGTCCCACCAGGGGCTCCAATATCCTAGACCTGGTCATTACCAACATGGGAAATCAATGCTCCACACCTATGGTCACCCCCCCCCCCATTGGTCAGGTCAGACCATAAGCTAATCACCCTTAACATCCACATCCCACCCCACCCCCCCAGTAAGGAAACCTCCATAAAAAACTTCTCCAAAGCCAACTTCATGCTACTCAAGTCAGAAGTGACAAACTTCATGACACCCATGCTGACGGGAACTGAAAGTTTGACTGCTGAGTCCTACACTAAGGCACTGTACGAGCACATCCACTCATGCGTGAATCGTGCCATCCCAAACAGAACCAGGATTCTCTCCTCTAAAAAAAGGAAGCCAATCTGATGGTCCCCTGCCATAAACACACTTTACACCAAAAGGAAGAAACTGTTGCAGAAAAGAGGAAAATCCCAGGATGCAAAAAACTCCCTTACTAGCCTCAGTAAGAAGCTGAGATCCCTCATAAAATCCTCCAAAGCTAGTTATGAAAATAAAATTGCCAAAGATTCCAAAGACAACCACAAGGCATTCTATAAATATGCCAAGAATCTAAATGGCAATGCTCAGAGCTGCTATGAGCTTCAACAGAAAGGCATTAAATATACTGATTCCAAGGATATTGGCAAGATCCTGGCAGATCGATTTAGTGCCAACTTCACCATCCTCTCACCTCCTAAATGGTCCATCTCATTACTGGATGATTTTCAAATTCTGGTAATAATGGCCACACAGGTAAAGAACTCACTCTCCAAAGCTAAGAATACAGCATCCATGGGACTGGGCTGTGTACTACATGAACTACAAAATGAACTGGCACCCAACTTAAGTGTCATGTTTAATCATACCCTCACCTCAGGCTTCATGCCCACTGAGTGGCGCAAAGCTGCAGTTATCCCACTTCACAATGGGGGATCCATCTTGGATCCTGGGAACTACTGCCCCATCAGTCTGACGAGCCTGATCTGCAAGGCCATGAAACGTATTATCATGGAACTTATAAACAAAGACATTGGCAACCTTCAAACACTGGATCCCGCCCAGTTTGGGTTCATGAAGGGCCGATCTTGTCTCCTGAACCTGATTGACTTCTTCAAATCAGTCTCCAGAGCCGTGGACGAGGGTAAGGTGGTCCACACAGCCTATCTGGACCTTGCCAAGGCCTTTGACACCATCCCCCACTCTGGAATCATAGATAAACTTACTAAGCTGGGCATTAATCCCTACATCACTTGATGGGTTGGCAACTGGCTTACTGACAGAACCCACACTGTAAAAGTATCTGATTCCAAATCCAGCTCCAGACAAGTGACAAGTGGAGTACCTCAGGGTTCAGTCCTGGGACCACTCTTATTTGGCATCTACTTCTCTGAAGTGCAGGCCAACACTAAGGGACTCTGGCTAACAAAGTTCGCAGATGACTGCAAACTGAGAGCCATTATTGAATCCCCAAATGATGTGGATACTCTACAAAAGGGCCTTACAGAAACAGATGCTTGGTGCGAGAGCCATGGGCTCAAGCTCAATGCCAAGAAATGTATAGTTATCCCCTTTGGGAAAAAAACATGTACACGTGAATTACCACATAGGTGGCAGTACACTAAACATCAAAAGTGTGATAAGAGGCTTAGGGACACAGGTGGACAGTGGTCTCACCTTCGATAACCATATCGCCACAACAGTCAGGAAATCTTTCTATATGACACACCTCATCACTAATGGCTTTTCATCCAGAAAAAAGGAGGTAATTGTCCCACTGTACTCATCTGTCATTAGACCCATTATAGAATACAATGCCCCATTTGGTATGTACTTCTCAAGACATCTGCAACAACTGGAAAGGCCACAGAAATATCTCACTAAAAGAATCACAGGCCTAAAGCAGATGCCCTATGCTGACCATCTTGAAAAACTCCAGCTATACTCTATCGCATATCGTCTACTCAAAGGTGATCTTTGCTTAACATACAAGGCCATGTCAAACCCAGAGCTGTTGGACAAGCTACACTTAAAGAAATCCCAATCCCTCAGAAACACATGCTCCAGGGATCTAAACCTTGTCATCACAATAAACAAAACATGCTGGAGGGATAGGTTCCTGACCCAGAGACTCCCCAGACTCTGGAATAGACTGCCCATACATATCAAGCAGAGCGCCTCTTTGGCCCTCTTCAAAAGGAACCTTGACGACTGGATGGGAGAAAGGAAATTCTCCCCAGGGATCACATCAGTCGGCTTGTTAGACAGGGGTCCAGGGAAGTAAATAGTGTGGGAAGAAATAGCCAGGGAATTGTTATGGCTAGGCTTGTATAGGCCCTAGGGCTGATAGCCTAGGACCAACCTATAAACCTATAAGCCTGTAGTTTACATTAATATTTGCAGATGACAGAATTATCTATAAAATTCTATCTGGCTAGGCTGGCAGCCTTCATCTATCTTCACCCAATCTTTACATATCTCCCCCCTGGAGAACTCAAGCTTGTTTTTCAAGTGACCCTTGAGAAACGCTGCTTAAGAGGGTTAGGTCTTTCCGAGTATACCTTACCCCATTCCCTGTCTTGATAGCCCATCTGCACTGGCATTGCTAATCCCACTGCGGTGCTGCACTGATATATCATATGCTTGTAACCCTAGGCTCCATCTTAGCAACTTGGCCTTTTGCTGGCTGGCTCTGTTTAACCATGTTAGGGGGTTGTGATCTGTCATCACAGTGAATTTCCTTCCATACAGATAAGGCTGAAGTTTCTGCAGTGCCTACACTCTGGCTAGACATTCATTTTCTACAGCTGCATAGCATTCCTCCCTGGGTTGGAGCCTATGAGTGAGATAAACCACTGGGTGCTCTTCTTCCTCTGAAGAAATCTGGCTAAGTACAGACCCCACCCCATGGTTCAAAGCATCCACCTGCACAACAAATTATTTGCTATAATCTGGACTGGCTAACACAGGGGGTCTTCCCAAAGCTTTTTTAAGCTTCTGGAATGCCTGCTCACATGCTGGGGTCCACACTACCTTATCTGGCCTGTTCTTCTTTGTCAGGTCTGTGAGGTGAGCAGCTATTGTACTATAACTGGGGAAGAACTTTCTGTAGTACCCTGCTGTCCCTAAAAATGTCCTCACCTGCTTTTTAGTAACAGGTGCAGGCCATGCCTGAATGGCTTCTACTTTGGCAGGTTCTTGCCTTATCTTACCACTCCCCACTCTATGTCCTAGCTAGGAGACCTCTGCCATACCTACCTGACATTTGCTTGGCTTAATGGTCAACCCTGCCCTCTGTAGTCTGTCCAGCACCTCCCTGACATGCTGAAGATGCTCTGGTCAGGAATGGCTGTAGATGACAATATCATCTAGGTAAGCAAGGGCAAACCCTCCTGCTCTTGCTAGGATATAATTTACCAGCCTCTGGAAAGTCGTTGGGGCATTTTTCATCCCAAAGGGCATCTTTGTGAACTCATACAAGCCAAGAGGAGTCAGAAAGGCTGATTTATCTCTAACACTGGGAGTCAAGGGCACCTGCCAGTACCCTTGGTAAGATCAATGGTTGTAAGATACTTAGCCCCTCCCAGCTGCTCTAGGGCCTCATCTGTCCTAGGCATGGGGTAATCATCTGACCTGGTGTGACTATTTAATTTCCTGTAGTCCACACAGAACCTGGTACTGCCATCCTTCCTTGTCACCAGCACCACTGGTGAGGCCCAGGGACTGTTGGATGCTTGAATCACACCTAGTTCCAACATCTCCTGCACCTCCTCCCACAGAGTCTATTTGAGTCTCTCAGTCACTCTATAAGGGGCCTGCCTAATAGGCCTTTGGGGTCCTGTGTCCACCTGGTGCTGCCCCAGGTGGGTGCACCCTGGTTTCTCAGTGAACATGTCCCCAAATTCCTGCAACACTGCTTGGATTTCTTGAGCCTGGGAAGGAGATGGCTGCTGGGACATTGATACCCCTTCAACTGAGGTGTCAGCCCGAACCTCACTGAGAAGATCAGTCCCCAGATCTCCCTCAGACTCCTCCTGCAATCCACTGCAAATTCTCAGCACAAGGGCCTCCCTATCATGGTAAGGTTTCATCATGTTAACATGGTACAATCTGTGCCCATGCCATCTGCCTAGCAGTTCCACCATGCAGTTAACATCACTTACCTTTCTTACCACCTTGTAGGGTGCCTCCCATGCTGCTTGCAGTTTGTTGTGTCTGACAGGAATGAGAACCATTACCTGCTGCCCCACAGCATACTCTCTAGCTCGAGCATTCCTGTCATACCATACATTTTTTCTGTTGTTGGGCTTCTGCCACCTTCTCCTGGGCCAAGCCCATGAGTTCTCTGAGCCTTGTCCTGAGGTTTAGGACATATGCCACAACAGACCCCTTGTGAGACTCGCACTCACTTTCCCAAATCATCTCAAATTAAATCTAGAGGTCCCCTCACCATATGCCCATACAGCAACTCAAAGGGTGAAAAACCTGTGGATTCCTGGGGAACCTCTCTGTAAGCAAACAGATGGGGCAAATATTTGTCCCACTCCCTCATAAACTGATCTGCAAATGCCTGTAGCATGGACTTGATTGTAGAGTTTAACCTCTCAACAAGACCATTAGGCTGGGGATGGTAGGAGGTGGTCTTCATGTGCTTCTCCTCACAGGACTTCCACAGACAAGCCAGCAGATCTGACATGAAACTGGCACCTCTGTCAGTCAGTATTTCTTTTGGGAAACCTACCCTGCTGAAAATCTCTAACAAAGCATTTGCCACCTTCTCTGCCTCAATGAAGGACAAAGCCACTGCTTCAGGGTATTGAGTAGCATAATCCACTACCACTTGGATATACTTTTTCCCTGTGGAACTTGGGATACTCAGAGGACCCACAATATCCATAGCAACCCTCTGAAATGGCTCCTCAATCACAGGAAAATACATCAAAGGAGCTCTCACCTTGTCTTCTACCTTGTTTACCTTTTGGCACTGCTTACAGGTCCTGCAGTACACTGTTACATCTCTGGAAATTCCAGGCCAATAGAAGTTCTGCATAATATTCTCTTTGTACATTTTATGCCCATATGACCTGCAAAGGGATTATTATGGTCATGGCTAGAAGCACCAGATGGTATGCTCTATTATTATTATTTTATTATTTATTTATTTAAATTTGTTAACCGGGAGTGTCCGACTGGATGTAGGTCCATTTTTAGCGGAGGCCCGGGGAGAAAAGCTCCACAGTTAAAATAAACAGACAGTATTTACATTGGATTACATGGTGATTAACAGTTTACATTGCAATTACTTACAACATATTTACAGATGAAGAACATAGTACATCAGTAGACAACTAGAATCTTTATCTGTGAAGTGCATACCAGACATTAACAAATGTTACAAGAAGAAGAAGTTTGTGCTGTATAATAAGTACTGGCTTATGAGCATCTGAGCTTGCTATAATCAAGGTAGTTAGTGGAGTGGAAAGAAAGGTAGTGGTTGGATGGGGTGGATGATATTAGAGTGGGAGTTGCAAGGGCATAGCCAGCATGTTTTTAGTTGCGCTTTTAGTAAAGTTTTGAAGTGGGTGCATGATGGTATGGAGGTAATTGTGGGTGGGAGTGAGTTCCATAATTTGGCTATGGTGCAAGAGAATAGTGCTTCACCAGCAGAGTTATTGGCTTTAGTGATCTGCAAGTGATTTTTACTGCTGGATCTTAGTGGTCTGGTGGTGTGATAGGGTTGGAGTAGATTCTGGAGGGATGGGACATTTAGTGGATGGTTTACTAGTTTGTGGGCGAGTGAGAGTTGATACCACTGAAGGAGGTGAGGAGTTCAAGCCAGCCCAGTTCAGCAAGTGAGAGACAGTGGTGACTACGGTAGGATGCCCCTGTGGTGAATTTGGCGATTTTGTTGTAGCAGGTCTCTAGCTTGTTTAGATCATATTGCCTTAGGTTGGTATATATTGGAGAGACATAAAGTAGGGTGGAGATAAGGTGGGAATTTGCTATTGAAATCTTTGCTGCTTTGGTGAGAAATTGCTTATTTCTGTATAACGCTCCTAGTTTTTTGTGGACTTTTTTTATAGTCATGGATATGTGAATGTCAAATTTTAGTTTATTGTCTATTTCCACTCCTAGCAATTTGGTGTGTTCAGTTGGGTATATAGTGGTGTTGTCTTTTGCCGTGATGTTAAAGTGAGAGTTGTTTTGAGTATGTTTGGTGGGTTGCAAGATGAGTAGTTTAGTTTTGTTTGGGTTGAGTATTAATCGGGCATCGGATAAATATGTTTCAACAGAGGAAAAGGCTTCCTGTGTGACTTTTTGCAGTTTTGGTAGGGACTGGGCTGAGCAGATGATGGTCGAGTCATCTGCGTATTGTATGAGTGTGCCATGTTTGGTGGCAGAGGCTAGATTATTGGTGTAAACAGAGAAGAGTAGGGGTCCAAGGATGGATCCTTAGGGAACCCCTATGGAGACAGGTAGTTGGGGAGATATGTCATTCTGCCATACAACGGATTGTTGGCGGTCAGACAGGTAATTCTGAAATGAGTTGGTGACTGATTGTGAGAAGGATAGGTTATTGAGGACAGAGATAAGTTGTTTGTGTGGGACCATGTCAAATGCTTTAGATAGGTCTAGGAAAGTAGCAGAGGAGAGATAGCCATTGTTTTTATGCTGAAGGATAGTGTTAGTAAAGGAGAGTAAGGCAGTGGTAGTGCTATGGTTTGGTCAGAAACTATGCTGAGTACTGGAAAGGAGGTTGTTAGTAAGGAGGTAGTCTGAGACCGGAGAGTGTATGCATCTCTCTAGTATTTTGAGAGTGGAGAGAGAATAGTTATGGGATGGTAATTGGTTAGTTCTGTGGAGGGTCCGCCTTTGTGGAGGGGAATTATATGTGATACTTTCCACAGTGTGGGAACGTAACTTTCTGACAGAGATCGGTTAATCAAGATGGATACTGGGTAGGCCAGAGCATCAGCTGCGATTTGTAGGCATTCACTTGGGAGGCTGTCTGCTGCTAATTTGGTGGGTTTAAGTTTAGTTAAGGGTTTTTTATGTTGGAGGTAGGTACAGGAGAAAAAGAGAAGGTAGTGGGGAGATTACTAGTTGAAGGTGTGGGTTGGAGGGGAGGGGGGTTGTGTTGTTTATCCATCTAGGCACTACCAACTGCTGTACTCTCTCACCTTCTAGCCCTCCCTCAGGGGTCCATGCTCTGTACAGTAACCCTTTGTCCCAGTATACAGATCCCCCTTTTCCTTGAGAATCAGGTGCCTCCCTAGCTACCTGCCTCAGGCCTTGCAATGTAGGGTGTGACGCCTGTGCCCTGGTCCAGCAATCAAGGAGCCTCAGTCCTCACCACTAACACCAGAGAGGGCATCTCATATATGAGGAAAGGATAACAAATACACACAGTAAAGTGCAATTTCCTTTAAGAGCACACAGAGATCACAGTCAGTCCAGGGCTGGTCGCTCCCTTGCTCCCCAGGTCCCCAGTAAGTCTCCCCACTGGCACAGCTATAGGGTCCAGATCTCAGCCTAGCTGGGCATGCTAAAATCACCAGCACCATCTCTGTCCAAACAGTGCTTCATGTCCCTGCCCAAGTAGTTGACATACACACACTTTGAGATAAGTGGTTATACAACCACACAGACACTTCTGGGGAAGGCTGGCACAGGTTCTCCAGCTACGCCCCTTTTGTCCAGACTATACGGTAGTACCCTGCCACCACCCATCTAATAATTATAAGCTACTCAAAGGCCCTTAAAAGGGTGTCCAATTAGTACTGTGCAATATTATTATCCAATTGGTAGATGTGACTAAACAGTCAAAGCTTATTTGGAGTGACCTGGACAGTAAACTCTATAAATATGCAATGTACTCTAGAGCTTAAACTATCTCTACACAAAATCAGCCACAGTTAAAAGGTTTTAAAATATTTAATAATAAATAATTAAAACCACAAGACAATATGTCAGATTCACGAAGGCTTGCATGGAGTCTAAGAGTAGTGTAAGACTCCATGCAGCCTTTGCGATCCAGGAACAGCCCAAAGTCCGTGTAAGAGACAAGCTAAAACGGCTCTTACACGGAGTGGGCGTGGATAAGCTAATCACCTCACTTGCAGCCAAATAGCATGCAAATGAGGATGATTAGCGATCCAGGAAGCCCAGAACAGCCCGTGTAAGAGCCGTTTTAGCTGCAGAAATGTACTCAGTTGACAACTGAGTACGGTTCTGCAAAAACTGCAATGGAGCCATGTCAGCTCCAAATAAAGGGTGCATGTGTGTCAGGCAGCATGCCAATGGCCAAATATGTGGCCATTGGCAAAGTAACCTGATGCAAATATATTAAAAATATTATTTTTTTCGGATGTTTAAACCCAGCAGCCCAGCAAACGGGCTGCGCTGTATAAACATAAAACGAAGGTTTTAAACCTACAAATGTAGGTTTTATGCAATACATGGAATGTCAATGCAGGGACCAGCAGACCAAAACCAACATGGCCACCGTGTAGTGGTTGCTAAGGGCGGAAGCTGAGTCTAAGACATGTAACTAAGCATTAGTAGGCAATCTGATGCAAATGAGTGTAAGGATACTGAATTCCACTGTCACATAGCAAATGAGCACAGTCTGAGTAGTGTAAGAGTTACAGAAGGGGGAGGAACAGAGTAGGAGGTAGGTGACATCAGAGGGGGGAATGGTAGAAAGAAATGCAGTTCATTGGAGGTCAGAGTTACATGACAGATGTCAGACAGATATCATGGAAAGAGGTGTGCCACTAACTAAGCATGAGAAAGTCAAGAAATGGAAGGTGTACACTATTGCCTACACCAAAGTTTCTTGCTGGATGTGTATGCGCACGTGTGCGCGCCATGAAGAGCGAGTAAGGCAGTGTGCACGCGTGTAAGACAAACTGAGCATGTGGGAGCGTGTTGGGAGATGTTTAACACTGTTTGCGCGGGCGTGCACGCGTTTTAATCCGAATAAGCAGATTCTGAACCATGTAAGTATGTGTGCGCACGTGTAAGCTACTGTGAGCGTGTTTCTGCTGGTTTACACACGGCTCCACCCTGAGGAAACAGAAAGGAAAAAGGAAGCAACAGATTTAGTAGGAAGCTAGCAGGGAATACTGCTAGAGCTAGCAGGTGAAAACAATTAGATGCAGGCAATTACACAGGCAGAATAGTAGCCCAGCCCAGCACTTAAAACTCTGCAAACAGCAGTGCAGGATGTTTCTCTCAAGAGACACTGCAAGACAGGAGTTAAGTTATCAGAAGTGAAAACTGAAAAAGCTGAACTCAGAACAGAAATGTTAGGGGCTGCCATAGCTGTCATAATGAGACATAGGCGACTTGCTGAGGGTGGTGACAATGCAGATGGTGCCAGACAACCCACAGTGAGGAGACGGAGAAGAGTGTACAGGCCCAGGGTCACCTACCATGGGTTGCATGAGCTGGAGATAGTAGAGCGCTATAGAGTGGACAGAGACCTCCTACAGCAAATAGTGGAGCTGTGCAGGCCACGCCTCACACACAGAACCAACAGAGGGGAACCCTTCCCAGTGGAAACCAAGGTATGTGTTGGCCTAAGAATACTAGCAACAGGCACCTTCCAGAGACCAACTGGTGATATGATGGGGATATCACAGACATCAGCCTCCAGGGTACTGCACCAGTTCCTGGATGCCATGTCAGCACATGTTGGTGATCATGTATATTTCCCCAATGCCCGTGAGGTATTGGCCAGCAATATGCATCTCTTCCAGCAAATAGCGGAATAGTTATAGAGATGTGAAAGCATCCACCACGAATCCGTCAGCAAAACACAGGATACAGCTAGTCCCAAATGAAGTCCATTGACAATCGTTTAAAAACAGCAAAAACTTTTATTCAGTGACAAGAAATGAGCGCTTTCGCATAGCCAGGCTATGCTTCTTCAGATATCAATTAAGAATAAAATATCAAGTGCCTATATAGTACTTTTTGGCGGGCTCATTAAACATACAAATTCCTAATAATCAACTATTAATTAGTTGTTATAGAAACAAGAAACAAATTTAAAAACAGTAAAAACTATATACATCGCCTAAAACTATGCATGTAAATTATGCACATAGCAATTTAATCATAGATCGTATAATCGATCATCTCAAACAGCAATAGTAATCTAAAGAAACTCAAAGAACATCCTAGAGCCTCAAATATGCTTCATCTGTGTTATTTGAACCTTCACTCTCAACAGGCGTAGCAGCCGTTACTATATCTAAACAAAGGCATGTGAATTAGCATGAGAACTGGCTAAATAATGAAAACGTTAAATATCCATGACCAAAGTACAAACACCACAGTGCTGTAACTCACTTTTATCATTAGAACGTTCCCGATCAAAGCCTTGGATATAATACAGACCAGTTTCACATTATGTAAAAATATATACATCCAAAAGCCCTCGTAGCTTTAATCAAATGCTTTGGAAGATCTAAAAGAAAACTTGGAGAAGACAAAGCTTCTTCTGGGTCCTAATACCTGAAGCGTATCTTTCTTTGCAAACATAGGGCTATAATTTTAAATTCCTTATCTATGTTGTATAAAACTTAATCGTCTCAAAAGACAGAACAGTAGTTCATGTAAAATACATAACTAAGAATTTCTCTTCCATAAATGTTGATAGACCTTGGATTAAATGACATCGCTCATAAAAATAAAAATAAAAAGTAAATGTAAAAATATGTACATATATAAACATGATGACATGAATATAAGATAATAACAAACTCTATACATAGCAAATGACGAACAACCCGAACATCGAATGGCACATGCTCATGTAGATATTGGTAATCAAACCTACATTTGTAAATAAAAATGTACCAAATCAACACAGGTACAACCACAAGGCAATATACCTGCTATAGCACATCAAAATGTGTGTATGAAAGCACAAGCCTCCATACTACACTATAAGTACCTTATATTACAAAGAAGAAAATATTGTATGTATGGAAACTATGATATGGCGTTTCATATATAAAGTAAAAGTGCTAAGTCTACAAGATGACTAGATAACCCTTCTAAAGTAGGGGCAGTATCCATGCTAAAAAACAAACCAATGCGTAGTACATGATACATAATATATAAACCTCAATCACTTTTTTGAGGTTTATATATTATGTATCATGTACTACGCATTGGTTTGTTTTTTAGCATGGATACTGCCCCTACTTTAGAAGGGTTATCTAGTCATCTTGTAGTATTGTGACTTAGCACTTTTACTTTATATATGGAAACGCCCTATATCATAGTTTCCATACATACAATATTTTCTTCTTTGTAATATAAGGTACTTATAGTGTAGTATGGAGGCTTGTGCTTTCATACACACATTTTGATGTGCTATAGCAGGTATATTGCCTTGTGGTTGTACCTGTGTTGATTTGGTACATTTTTATTTACAAATGTAGGTTTGATTACCAATATATCTACATGAGCATGTGCCATATTTCGATGTTCGGGTTGTTCGCAGTTCATTTGCTATGTATAGAGTTTGTTATTATCTTATATTCATGTCATCATGTTTATATATGTACATATTTTTTACATTTACTTTATACATTTTTATTTTTATGAGCGATGTCATTTAATCCAAGGTTTATCAACATCTATGGAAGAGAAATTCTTAGTTATGTATTTTACATGAACTACTGTTCTGTCTTTTGAGACGATCAAGTTTTATACAACATAGATAAGGAATTTAAAATTATAGCCCTATGTTTGCAAAGAAAGATACACTTCAGGTATTAGGACCCAGAAGAAGCTTTGTCTTCTCCAAGTTTTCTTTTAGATCTTCCAAAGCATTTGATTCTTCGTAAAGCTACGAGGGCTTTTGGATGTATATATTTTTTACATAATGTGAAACTGGTCTGTATTATATCCAAGGCTTTGGATCGGGGAACGTTCTAATGATATAAAAGTGAGTTACAGCACTGTGGTGTTTGTGAGTACCTTTGGTCATGGATATTTAACGTTTTTCATATTTACTTTAGTTAATCCATGCTAAAGCACAGTGAGTCATTCTATTCAGTCTTGCCTTGCTAGATATAGTAACGGCTGCTACGCCTGTTGAGAGTGAAGGTTCAAATAACACAGATTTAGAAGCATATTTGAGGCTCTAGGATGTTCTTTGAGTTTCTTTAGATTACTATTGCTGTTTGAGATGATCGATTATACAATCTATGATTAAATTGCTATGTGCATAATTTACATGCATAGTTTTAGGCGATGTATATAGTTTTTACTGTTTTTAAATTTGTTTCTTGTTTCTATAACAACTAATTAATAGTTGATTATTAGGAATTTGTATGTTTAATGAGCCCGCCAAAAAGTACTATATAGGCACTTGATATTTTATTCTTAATTGATATCTGAAGAAGCATAGCCTGGCTATGCGAAAGCGCTCATTTCTTGTCACTGAATAAAAGTTTTTGCTGTTTTTAAACGATTGTCAATGGACTTCATTTGGGACTAGCTGTATCCTGTGTTTTGCTGACGGATTCGTGGTGGATGCTTTCACATCTCTATAACTATTCTTTCTTTTGTTTGGTGAAAGCACCTTTAGCTGTGAGTAGTATTCTTGGTACTGTTACAAATAGCGGAATACCCTGAGGTAGTGGGTGCAATAGACTGCACGCACATACACATCAAAGCACCAGCCGGTGAGTGGGGTAGGGCATACATCAACCGCAAGGGCTTCCCCTCCATCAACTGCCAGGTCGTGTGTGATGCCCAGGGCATAATAATGAATGTGTGTGCTGGCTGTCCTGGGAGCTACCATGATTCCCATATCTGGCATTTGACGCAGCTGTACCAGACATTTGCCAATGGGGACATCCCACATGGACACCTAGTGGGGGATGCAGGTTATGCACTGGAGCCGTGGCTGATGACACCCATCAGAAACGCACACACACCTGAACTGGAACGCCATAATGAGGCATACACACAAACACGTAATGTAATAGAGCGTGTGTTTGGGCTGCTCAAGTCACGGTTCCGGTGTCTGGACACATCTGGTGGAGCCTTGCAGTACACACCAACTACATGTACCCAAATTGTCATGGTGTGTGCTATGTTACATAATATGATCTTGCAAAAACAGCTGCAGCAGGACCAGCATAGGGCTGGGCCAAACAGCCCCCCACCATTGCCAAGGCCATCACAGGCAGAGCATGACTCGGAGGAGGAACAACCTGAGCCTGCCCCAGTAGGCAGAAGGAGGCGTGCCCAGTATGCCCTGGCCTTGGCAAAGAGGCAACACATAGCACATACACTGGCTCAGTAGGAACCCTGGGAATGATACCCCTCTCTGACTCACTCATATAGTAACAGGGATGCCTAACATGACACAACCTGCTCTCAAACATGTACAGGGAAGTGTAATATGCGCATCCAAACAGAGGCAGCCCTGCAGCACCACCTGAGGCATGAATGCTATGTGTTAAATAATGTAACACCATGTACTATATGCACACCTGAGGACCCTGACTAACATCCTACCCTCACCAAGCATCATGCCACAACATGACAATGAGATGATCAAGTGCAATAATTGACGGAAGTATCGCAGTTAGTCAAAGGGGATCCAATGTGTGCCAGTCTGGGATGACATGCTGAGCATGACATGATGCACCACCTGCTAGGACTGGTGTGCACCTATCAGTGCAGGCCGTATGGAAACTGGCAAAGGCTGTTGTTACCCACAGTGTGCCCTGAATAGGTAAGGCTCAAAACACAAACCTATCTCCATAGGTATCAGAAGGGATAAGAATAAGATAAGGGATAAGTCGAAACAGCAAGATGCATGCAGTCTAAACTCACCCAGTATGGAGAATGTTGATATCTGCGCTGTAACAGAAAACTGAGCCAAGGCTCACAACAGCACCCTAACACTACCAGGTTACACCTCATACTGTGCTGTACAGCCTCAAAACATGGAACAAGCTACAAGGAGGGTGACTAGCAAGAATTGTCAAGGATAACCACACCCCCATGTTGGTACCACAACAAAAAGCAGCATGGACTAGCCATGGTCAAGTAACAGTGGCTAAAACTGCCCCCCAGTTTATAGCCTGCTACAGACTACTGTCCCAACACCAGGAACTGCACCTGGCCTATGCTGGAATACATGAATATATCAAGTCCTCCAAACCACATTATATTGGGTGACTGAAAATACCCAGACATAGACTGGGAGCATTATACTAGCTCCAACAGTGTAGGACAAAAGTTCATAGAATCCATAAACAAAAAGGCCCAGGAACAACGTACCACTCCCACAAGAGGGGTAAGCATACTGGATGTGATAATCAGCAACATGGGTACTGGATGGCAAGACGAGAAGTGTATTGCTCACTGGTAAAACCAGACCATAGAGTAATCACACTGGATATACAAATCCTGACCACAGTCCCTGGCCAGAAAACCACAGTGGAAAACATGTGTTAAGCAATATTTGCACTCCTCCAAACTGATGTGGAATCCATTAAAGGTCCTGTGCAGGTGCAAAATATGGGCCACACCTCAGAACCTGTAATACAGCCATTCCATGAACACTGCCAGGAATTCTTGGATTATGCAATCCTAAATTAAAACAAGACACAATGCCATACATGCAGGAATCTGGCATGGTGGACACCAGCCGTAACCAAACCATGCAAGAGAATGAGGAAGCTACTACATGATAGAGCAAACATAAACAATGAAGTAATCACTGATCAGTAGTATGGCAATAAAATCTGTCTACACATACAATCCACTAAGGCCAGCCACAACAAGTTGAATCTGTGAATCCTGAGGGCAATGTTACACCTGCCCCAAGTACACAGACAACCCCCAACTCCACCCAAGAAATACAAACATATGTGAGAGATGCAACCATCTATCCAAACTGGAGGCTCAGCTCCCTCAACTCAGTACTCCCAAAACTAGTCAGGAGGAGAAGGTAACCACACACACCACAAACACAGTCCCACATAGACCTATCACAACTGCAAACCAAACACATAAACACAGAAAAACATTCCTGGAGGCACAAATTACAAACACAGCACACCAACAGAGGCCTCTAAAGCAGACACCCAATCAAACAACCTCCAAACATAGCACATGCAACACATAGTACACAAAGCTGGTGTGCCAAACTGTCACAGGCCAGAAGGAGAAACAACATGCCTGATACAGTTGTAATAGGTGACTCCATAGTCAGACACACTGCTGTCCCGCACACCAGACTGAACAAGGGAAAGGTTACAGTAAGCTGCCTGTAGGCTGCCACAATACGCTACATAACAGAAGTATGCAGGTCACTCCAAAGCAAGTAGAAATATGATGCAGTCATAGTCCATGCTGGTGTGAATGACCTGAGATGTACCTCCCTAGACTACATGAAAAGAGACATAGATGAGCTCTCTGATTATGTAGTCCAGGCCGGTATGACACTCACCATTTGCAGTATCCTACCCTTACCAAGAATAATGCCACAGTACAAACACGGAATGATCAGTCATAGCAAGTGGCACACTTACTGGTGTCATTCCAAGGGGATCCAATGTCTGTCTGCTTAGGATGTCATGCTTGACAAGCCATGCAGCTGTTCTTGGGATGGCTTGCACCTGTTACCCCTGGGCGTCTGAATATTGGATAAGGCCTTTGCCACCTCCATACAGCCTTTTGTAGGCAAGGCTGAAAAGACTGACCCACCACCCTAGAAAACATAAGTGGAAAGAAACATAAGGGTAATGCTGACCAATGCCAGATGTGTAAACCCCAATATGCATGCTCCCAAGGCCATCCCCAGTATGGAGAACATTGATGTCTGTGCAGTGACAGAAACCTGCTGCAGGCCTCCTGACAGCACACCAGCACTACCAGGTTATACCATGTATCATGTGTCATGGCCCCAAAACCTGTAACAAAACATAAAAGCAGGGTGAGTATCCATATTCAGCACAGACACCCATATGTCCAGGTAACTGACAATGCACAAGGCATTGGAGTCCACCCATGTGCAACTAACTTTAGGCAAGACTGCTGTACAGTCTGTAGCATGCTACAGACCACACTCTCACACACAGGAACCCCACCCAGCCATCCTGAAGACACTGGACAGTATGAATGTCCCACCAAATACCAAACAAGGTACCACAAATTACCACATAGGTGGTAAACCATTATGTATGGAAGGAGTAACCAGGGACCTAGGGACACAAGTGGACAGTAACCTGTTATGTGACACCCACATTGCCAATGTGGCTAGGAAGACTGTCTACATTTGACACCGTATCAGGAAAGGATTCACATCTACGTCAACAGAGGTCATTGTGCCCCTATACTGTTCTCTAATCACACCCATAATCTAGTACAATGCCTCATATGGGATGTACCTTACCTGACACCTGCAGCAGTTAGAAAGACCTCAAAGGTACCTCACCAAGAGGATAAAGGGTCTCAAATATATGTCATATGCTGCCTGGCTGTAGACACCCCAGCTGAATGCAGTCACATACTGCCTACACAGAGGCATTGCATGCCTGTTGTAGAAGGCCATGCCCAACACAGGAGTAATGGACATGCTCCACCCCAGAAAACTCAAATCCATCGGAGCTGTGAGAGTGAGAGATGTCAACCTCAACAAATAATGAAATAGGATGTGCTGGTGGGACAGATACATAATCCAGAGGCTCCACACCCTGGACCAGAATCCCACTCCATGTTAGGCAGAGCCCCTCACTGACACTCTTCAACAGGAATCTTGCCAAGTTGATGGATGATTGTAGAGTTACACTGGGGGTCTTCACTGTGTCATGTCCAGACAGAGGCACAGCAAAGCAAATCATAAATGGCCATAATATTCACATAGCAAGGGGTGGCAAAAGCCACACACACTCTGGCTAGGCTAAAGAATGCCCTAGGGTGGATAGCCTAGTATGAACCTATGAAGATACAAATTGTACAGGACACTAAGGATAATCCCAAGGCTTTCACAACTGATGGTAGGAACCATGTTGGGAATTCACAGATATGCTCTGAATCACACAAATATCACAAACACACACACATATTGCCAACATACATCCTGACAGGTGCAGTGCAAACCCCCCCCCCCCCCTCGAATGCAGAATATCTATCCCAGCAGACTGCTGCCCCCCTGACATTGCAGATGCTGAGGTAACAGCCAACATCTACAAAGCAAAACACACAGCAGCAATGGTATGAGATTGTGTCCTGGGCTTAGTGCAACATGGACTCCAAGATGAATGGAATGCCAAACCACACTACTGCTCAATGTCAGCCTTACCACAGAATATGTACCCAAAGAGCAGTGTACAACAACAGTGGTCCTTCTCAACAAAGGTGTTGCCTGAATGGATACTGAAAACTACTACCCCAGAATCCTGAGAAGCTAGGTCTGCACAGCTATGGAAAGGATCAGCATGTACCACAGACATAAAGATATTGGGGACCTACTGACACCGGACCCTACCCAGTGTGGCTTTCTTAAGTGCAGATCCTGCCCCTAAACATGTTTGACTCAATTGAAACAGTCATTAAGGTCATTGACGAGGGCAATGTGGTCTACACAGCGTAGCTGGACCTTGCAAAGGCTTCTATACAATACCCTACGTGTTCATTATAGATAAGCTCACCAGCTTAAATATAAACCCCTATGTCAGTAGAGGGGTTGCAAACTAGACCAAGGACAGAACAGACATGGTCAGACATGCTGCAGCCATGTCAGACTACAAACCAGATATAGTACAATTCACAATCACTCAACGGTCTTTAAGAAGTGACCAAGTAGGGAACTGCAACACGCTGTCGTACCAACAAAAATTAGCAGCAACCAAAAGCCATTCAGCATCAACTAGCGTCTTTATTAAAAATCAACAGGAGTAACTTAGCGCTTTCTCCCTTCTCAAAAGGGCATCATCAGAGTTAAATACCAATACGTATCAAGTGTTTAAATACCAAAACGTAATACACACACCTCCTTGGTAAACCAATCATCACTGTGAAGTTTTAAACAGTGAAAATGCTTGTTCCTGTCTTGTTATTAAAACAATACCAATGTAAAAACAATTAATTAAATTGTTAGTGAATTATCCATACATTATACATGTAATATAAAAATGCTTAAAATCTGCAATAACCTAAATGCATATGCATATCAAATACTCTCAATGGTAAACAAAACAGATGAAGAAATGTTTGCAAATGTTTTTGTTACCAATATACAAAAATCTATTGGTTCATATAAACTGTGCTCTAAATTTTAACATACTAGCTAGGGAAACATGTTCATTAATGCCTGGTGGTCTTGATGCATTAAGCCTTAGTTGCCACAGGCACTCCCTCACCTCAAGCAAAATTTTGTCGTCACCACCATTGTCCCTGTAAGGAATTCTATCAATTATGAAAAACAAAAATCTCTTGAAATCACTACATGTCCTGCTATGCATGTAAAGTGCATTCGTAGTTTTTTTATTCTTGATATCCCTTACATGTTCCAGAATTCTAAGCCTCAGTTTCCTAATGGTTTTACCCACATAGAAAGAGGTGCAAGTTAAGCAGGTGGCCAAATAAACCACCATCTTGGTGTTGCAATTTACATGACCTGGACTAGGAATTGTTCTATTGAAATTGATGAACATGTTTCCCTAGCTAGTATGTTAAAATTTAGAGCACAGTTTATATGAACCAATAGATTTTTGTATATTGGTAACAAAAACATTTGCAAACATTTCTTCATCTGTTTTGTTTACCATTGAGAGTATTTGATATGCATATGCATTTAGGTTATTGCAGATTTTAAGCATTTTTATATTACATGTATAATGTATGGATAATTCACTAACAATTTAATTAATTGTTTTTACATTGGTATTGTTTTAACAACAAGACAGGAACAAGCATTTTCACTGTTTAAAACTTCACAGTGATGATTGGTTTACCAAGGAGGTGTGTGTATTACGTTTTGGTATTTAAACACTTGATACGTATTGGTATTTAACTCTGATGATGCCCTTTTGAGAAGGGAGAAAGCACTAAGTTACTCCTGTTGATTTTTAATAAAGACGCTAGTTGATGCTGAATGGCTTTTGGTTGCTGCTAATTTTTGTTGGTACGACAGCGTGTTGCAGTTCCCTACTTGGTCACTTCTTACAAACCAGATATAACTGGCATCCCACAATTCTTGGTCCTGGGATCTCCCTCATCTGGTATATATGTCCCATAGGTACAGGCAAACATGGAAGAACTGTGTCCGAACATGTTTGCAGAGGACTACAGACTGCTCACCACATATGATCCACCAGCTGACACAAGCATCCCACAAAAGGGCCACATAGAAACAGACAACTGGTGCCATAGCCATGTCAGCAAGCTAATTGCAGAAACGTGTATAGTCAACCCCCGTGGATATACAGTAAGTGCCCACCAATTACCACATAGGTGTTAACCCATTATGTAGTTAACATGTAATGAGTGACCTGGGGACACAAGGTGATAGATATCCTGCATTGGACAAACGTGCTGTAGTGTTTACAAAAACATACCATATACCCACCTAATCATGAAGGTTGTCAGATCTAGATAAGGGGAGGTCATTGTGGCTCTGCAGTCATCCTTCATCAGCATTACAATTGACTACAATAGCCCCTCTGGCACGTACCTCAGCAGACACCTCCATCAACCGTAAAGTCCCCAACAGTACCTCACCAGGAGTATCAAAGAGCTTGCACAGATGCCATGTGTTGCCTGTGTTGCTGGTATCAATAAACATGCTGCACCTTGTACAATCTGAATGGCAGTGAGCTATGCACATGAGAGACCTGAACCCCAGCACTGACTTACATAGAACAAGCTGTACTGCATGATCCATAACACAGAAGCCACCCCCACCCATGAATGAACCCCCAGTACAGGCTACCCATAGAGTCACTTATCAATCTTCCTCAATAGGAATCTTGATGAGTGGATGGGAGATGGTAGCTTTATCCTGGGTATCACTGTCATGTCACAGGTAGACAGAGGCACAGTATACTAACCATGACATATGTCATGGCAAACTCCACTTATAATGTGTGTTGAAGGACAAACACACTCTCCAACTAGCATTAGACATGGACTAGGGCACATCACTAGTGTTTGCAAATGTACACCTATGTTGTGGAATACACTACCAATGTTGGACAAGCCTGGTTTAAGTAGTTCATATCTGAACAGAATGCAACATGGTCAGATGTACACAACTGGCCCCTAACCAGGCTGTTGTGCCCACTATCGAAATGTAAAGCAGTGATAGCACTAAAGCCCAGGATACTGTCCACCACAGTCAAAGTACTACCAGTACACTATGCAGTACTACAGTGTTAGGTCAGTGTGAAAGGATGTTGACAACTGTATGCAAAGTATCCCATGCAAACACTGCAGGCACAGTATAATCCTGTTGTGTTCACACACAAAGCAGTTGTACAGTAAGTACACAACATGACACACAACACAACCATAAACGGGTGATATTTGTTGAAGTTCACACTCATCCACAAATGTGGTGGGCTGCAGAGTCCAACATATGGAATGCTCACACTGGGCATGCTCACACACTTTGATAAATGAGACATATGTCAGACAACATGCCATGGGAAGGCTGAACTGGGCATGCTCACACACTTAGGCCAAATCTCAGTTTAGCAGTTGGACACACATATCTGGTATTTTTATGTGTTATTCCAGGAATCAACCACATTACAGCAGTCTGCCCAGTGCACACAGTTAAATGACTACAGAGACATACGTGATATAGTGGATCCCTCCCATATGCAAACATCTTCCACAGATGCACAAGTTGTTCATGCAAACAGGGAATGCTATGGCAATAAAGATGTGCAAACAGTCTATCAGCAACAAATAATGTGCATTTGACAATTAAACATATGGGTGTAGAGGTCAACACTAGGCTGTTTGCCCTAGGGAATGACAGCTTAGCCAGAGTGTGCTTGGTGTCTGCCTCCCCACAGGATGCACAGTCCTCTTTCTAAACACCAATGATGTCAGCACCCTATAAGTACAGCAGGAGAAAAGGAGCTTCCTAGTAATGCGAATAGCACGCTCTGCTAATGTGTCCGTCGCAAGTGTCATAACATAGTTAAGTAGGGGTTTGAATCCTGCAAATGCTCAGTGTGTGTGTGTGAGTGAGTGGGGTTGGTGTATGTGTAAGTCTGTGGGAGAAAAATGTCCCTTTTGGCAACTGGGAAAACACTACAGGATGCACATTCCCCTTTCTAAACACTGATGATGTCAGCACTCTATAAGTACAGCAGGAGAAAAGAAACCTCCCAGTATTGCGAATAGCACGCTCTGCTAATGTGTCCTTCTCAAGTGTCATAACATAGTTAGGTAGGGGTTTGAATCCTGCAAATGCTCAGTGTGTGTGTTAGTGGGGTGTGTGTGTGCAAGTCTGTGGAAAAGAAATGTCCCTTTTGGCAACTGGGAAAACACACTACAGGATGCACATTCCCCTTTGTAAACACCGATGATGTCAGCACTCTATAAGTACAGCAGGAGAAGAAAGACTGCTCTGTAATGCAAATAGCGTGCTTTGCTAATGCGTCTGTCTCAAGTGTCATAACATAGGTAGGGGTTTAAATCCTGCGAATGGCAAGTGTGTGCATTTGTCTGAGGGGGTTAGTGTGTGTGAGGAAAATGTCACTTTTGGCAACTAGGAGAACAGACTACAGGATGCACATTCCCCTTTCTAAACACTGATGATGTCAGCACTCTATAAGTATAGCAGGAGAAAGAAAACCTCCCAGTAATGCGAATAGCGTGCTCTGCTAATGTGTCCGTCTTGAATGTCATAGCATAGTCAGATAGGGGTTTGAATCCTGCAAATGGCAAGTGTGTGTTTTTGGCTGAGGGGGGTTAGTGTGTGTGAGGACAATGTCCCTTTTGGCAACTAGGTGAACAGACTACAGGATGCACATTTCCCTTTCTAAACACTGATGATGTCAGCACCCTATAAGTACAGCAAGAGAAAGAAAACCTCCCAGTAATGTGAATAGTACCCTCTGCTAATCTGTCTGTCTCAAGTGCCGTAACATAGTCAGATAGGGGTTTGAATCCTGTGAATGGCAATTGTGTGTTTTTGGCTGAGGGGGGTTAGTGTGTGTGAGGACAATTTCCCTTTTGGCAACTAGGTGAACAGACTACAGGATGCACATTTCCCTTTCTAAGCACTGATGATGTCAGCACCCTATAAGTACAGCAAGAGAAGGAAAACTTCCCAGTAATGCAATTAGCCTGCTCCGCTAATGCGTCCGTCTCAAGTGTCATAATATAGTTTGGTAGGGGTTTGAATCCTGCAAATAGTAAGTGTGTGTGTTTGTCTGAGGGGGGTAGTGTGTGTGTGAGGGAAATGTCTCTTTTGGCAACTAGGAGAACAGACTACAGGATGCACATTTCCCTTTCTAAACACTGATGATGTCAGCGCCCTATAAGTACAGCAAGAGAAGGGAAATCTCCCAGTAGTGCGAATAGCGCACTCTGCTAATGTGTCCGTCTCAAGTGTCATAACATAGTCAATTAGGTGGTGAATCCTGCAATTGGCAAGTGTGTGTTTTTGGCTGAGGGGGGGGTAAGTGTGTGTGAGGACAATGTCCCTTTTGGCAACTAGGTGAACAGACTACAGGATGCACATTCCCCTTTCTAAACACTGTTCAGCTGAAGGCTTCTGTTTCTATGATGCCCCTTTGGAAGATGCTTGTGTCGGCTGGAGAGTCGATTATGGTGGCCAGTTCACAGTCATCTGCATATTTGGTCAGCCACAGTCCATCTGTGTTGGTCTGTACCTCCAATAAATATATACCAAACAAGAGAGGTCCCAGGACTGAGCCTTGTGGGACACAACTCGTAACTGGTTTGGAGTCTGGCATGGCTCCCGCAATTCTAACCATGTGGGTTCTGTCCTTGAGCCACTGTGCAATCCATCTAGTGACATAGGGGCTTATATTTAAGCTGGTGAGCTTCTCTAGAATGCGCAAGTGGGGTATTGTAGTGAAGGCTTTTGCAAGGTCCAGGTAGGCTGTGTGAACCACCTTCCCCTCGTCAATGGCCTTGGTGACTGTTTCAAAGAAATCAACCAGGTTAAACCTGGTAGTGCTGGTGTGCTCTCAGTAGCCCTGAACCAGGCATCTGTTACTGCACAGATATCGATGTTCTCCATGCCAACGAGTGTTTTGGGTGCATGCATCTGGAGGTTTAGACTTCTGGCGTTGGGTAGCATTACTCTTAGTTTCTTATCCCTTGTGATACCTATGAAGGTGAGTTTGTCATTTGAGCCTTGCCTAACATAGGCACTATGGGGGTAGCAAGAGCCTTTGCCAATATCTGAAAGCCCAGGGTGACAGGTGCAGGCTGTCCCTAGCGAAGCAGGTAGTTCAACAGAAGATGAATATGTGAAGGTGTAGTGCCTGTGATTAGTTAGCAGTAGCATATATGACTGCTCACGTGGACACATGCCAGATAAGTCATATGCACTGTGTCACAGGCAATGTACATGTGAACAGGACAAACAGTGACATCCTGTCAAGTGGGACATGGACATACATATAGTAAGCTATGCAGATGGCACTAGGAGTCCACAGAAGCTCTATAACTATGCATTGCAGGTGTGATCAGTATTCCAGGGTAATTGCAAGCAAACATGCATGCAAACAAAGCTACAGTAAACAGGGCTGCATGTAGTCCATTGTACAACAAACAAGCTGTACCAATTCCAGTAGGTAACACTGCAAATATGCAGGCACTATGCACATGTACATGGAAATACACGGGTCAGATGGCTAGGGTCCAGTCTCAGTGCACACAAGTGTACAGACCATGTACTGTCAGGATGTACAATAACTGGATGGAAACCCATGTGCTCATACCTGCAGTAATACACATGTCAAATAACAGACACTGAGCCTTCACTCAGTGGTTCCATACTTAGTAGGATGTATGCTACCTGGCCTGCCACCACAGTATCCCTGACATATATGGGGACTCTCCCTCCTGTGACAGTTAGTTATGTGTGTTGGGGCTATCTAGCATGGTATGAGATGTGAGCATGCAGTGCTAGGGTGCTCCTGTGTGTCCTGTACCATTCGTGTAGTACTGCACACATATCAACATCCTCAAACATCTGCATTGCAGAGTCCAGTGTGGGCAACATGCCACTTGCAATTTACATGTCCATCATTGTGTATTACTACATTCATTACCTTATCCCCTGTGCTACCTATGTATGTAGTCTTCTGTTGACATCATTACCACCAGTATGCCAACATGTGCAGATGATACACTATGGTACTTACCATGGGTGTAGACAACAGGACATGACAATCACACACTTACTGCATCAGGCATGCTGTGATATACCCACAATTAATTCATCACACAGTACTGTTAACAACATGATACTATTACTACACATCTATGTGGTCACCCTGTGCATCAGCAACATGTTAACCTGTACCTGCACAGTTGTTAAAGATTGCAGGAGGTGGCACAGTTTCATCATATGCACAGGGTGTGAACTTGGTATGCCTGAGTCAGCCACCGATACCACCAATTGACATGTATGTGTATGTGTGTTGGTGAGGGACAGCAGTAGAAGGTGGGGCAATGTTGATGCAGTGTGTGCGTGTATGCGGTAGCCCTAGGTGTTGTCAATTCGCATGTGTGTATGGATGCACACAGTTCCACCTCATGGCTGCCATATACTGGTGTTTGTGGACAGCCACAGACTGTACCTGCCAGGTCATACAGATCAGTGTCTCTGGCCACGGACACGGTACCTGTGCCTTGCAGGGGTGCTACGGACCGTATCCAGTACCAACCCAGACTGGGTACTGTCATCAGAAGCAGGTGTTCATTGACTGGACACAGATCTTTGTCGATCCTGGCCAGAGCCACGTGCACGTGGTCTCCTGGGGCGGTCTGATGACAGCACAGACCCAGCATTGCTGGGGCTGCTGCTGGCACTACGGGGGCGGCCACGGCCCTGCTGTCATCCGCGATGACTGCCAGCTGCTGCTGTTGCTGGCATACGGCCACGTCGACGCCTCAACCGCCCACCATCGCCCTGGCTCATGGACATGTAGTTGTGGAACCGGTCTAATATGTCCCCACAATGTCTGTCTATGACATCGGTGAAATCATGGATGGCAGCCGCAATGTCACGCATACTGTTAGTCATGGCTGTGCGACATGCTGTCAGCTCCCTCAGATCCTGTCTGGTGTACCGTTCCATACGTGACTGTGCCTGCATGACAGCCCGAAACATAGCTGAGGTTGTAAGACCTCTGTGGGCACGTCTGACTGGGGCAGTACGCCCACAGATGTCCCACGAGAACCCCTGGACATCTGTCTGTGTGGTACCATCTCTGGGCTTACAGGAATTGTTAATACACACTCACCAGCATGGATAGGCTGCATTGCTGTTATACCAGAGGGTCCTGCAGATGTGAAGAAACTAATGTCAGTGGGCACAACTGTGCCATTGTTACTGAGTATGATACAGGTCAGTAGTACAACAGTCGCCTTTCACAGGTCAGCTGCTAATATTGAGGATATCACACTTGCACATTAAATACTACGGTGACAGCTACAAACCAAGGACACACCTCACACATGCATTAACTACCAGTGTACACAACAGTCAACTATACATATGGCATATTACCTGCACATTCACTGTCTTGCTGCTGCGTGGCTCCAGCCTCCATCATAATGCATGTCTGCTGCTGTTGTTGTTGGCGGACTGGAGCCACTACACTCATGAGTAGTCTCTCCAGTCTGGTGAGTGGGGGATGTGTAGCCACCCCACCACCTGTGGCGACCTGTTGCCTGTGGATATCCGACGCACGCTGACGGACATGTCTGATTAAATCACTGCAGTGATGTCGTACCTGCTCATATGTCCTATTATGCGTGCCTATGTCATTTACCCGACGGACAAGGTCTTGCCACAGTGCAGCCCTCTCCTGCTGATTCTGGCTGGTGCGGGAAAAGAGTATTGCATAATCCCGGCTCTGGTGTATCTCCTCATGCTCAGCTGTGGAGTAGGTGGGATTCCGCGGGTGGGCCATGTACCTGAGAAAGAAAATAACCTGGTATCAGCAATATATGTCAGCAGAATTTGTCACACATACTACACATGCTACTCGACTGTTATGATACAACATATCTCACATATGTAGCATCTGTCTGTCTATTGGTGGATACACATGTAGATGGCCAGGTATCAGTGCTCAGCCAGCAACTGTGCAACAGTACCTGGCACACTCCATACGACATACTACCAAACCCCAGCAGTCAGAACACTGATTCAGGTCAAGAGCACCACCTCACTCTGGGGGTTTGTATCTAGGTACTGTATGGCCTACATCATCAACTACTGTGAGCTGACCACACACTGATTGCCCTGGATATACATATCCCACCTCCACCACCAGCACAAACGACTATAGTGCATAACATTACAGATACAAACTTTACACTTTGTAACAGTGACATGGTATCCTTTCAGCCCACTGGGCCAGTGGCAGATACAACCCACAATGCTGACCGCTACACAATTGCTTTCTACAGACATCTCAGAGAATGCATGGATCATGCAATCCCATATATGACCAAGACACTCTCCACAAAGGGGCAGCATCCTGTCTGGTGGACCCCAGCCATAGACAGATTGTATTACAGAAGATGGAAGCTACTGCAAGACAGAGCATAATTCCATAAAGGGAGGGCATTTCTGAGCAGCACTAGTAAGGATCTATTTTCCATCATACAAAATCCATGGGCAACTTTGAGAGGGAAATCAAGAGGGACACTACAGATAACCAGAAGGCCTTCTTCAGTTATGTTAGCAACCTGGTCAGGATCCATCCTCTATGTCCATAGTTAGTACACAACAACAAATATTTCACTGACACCACAGATATCGACAACATTGTGGCAGACAGGTTCAGTGCAGGTGTCACCCCCCTCTCCCCAAAAATAAGACATAGTTATCCCAGCTGACTGTAACCTCCCTGTCATCACAGATGTCCAGGTGAGAGCCACCCTCAGGACAGCAGAATACACAACATGAATGGGACCTGATGGTATCCCCAGTTGCATGCTACATAAACTCTGACAGGAGCTAAACACACATATAGAAGTGCTATGTAACACTAGCCTGACTACAGGATATGTACCTGTACACTGGCACAGCAGCAGTGGTTCCACTCCAAGGAGGCACCTCAACATACCAATACAATACAACACAATACATTACATTACAATACAATACTATACAATATGCTATTGCCCCTGGGACTACAGCAGCGTACTGTTCTGCTACCCTGACCATTGTGACACATGTGGTGTGATGGTACCTGCTGCTGTCACGCAGTTACACATGGTGACTCATATGGCATATTACCTATCTGACTAACATTCAGCAGGGGTATGTGTGACATGTACTCATGGGGAGTCTTGCTTCTTAACACTGTGTGGTTTATTGCAGGGTATGTCTTATCTGTGGGTAGGAACTCTTACCTCCACATGTGCACTCTATTGCAGTGGCACGGACACACAGCAGACATTTAGGTTGTGGATGGTGTGAGGTGTTACTATGGTTGTTGGACATCTGTCATGGGTGTGACTTACATATGTAAATCCGGGAGTGGTAACCTCTATGTGGGTAGCATATGTGTACTCTGTGGTGTTGTCAGTCACTGTGCATTGGTAATGTGTTTGAGTGCATTGTCACAGTGTTGTACATGTCACTGTGTCCTTCTCCATATCTGTAGCTGTCATGTGAGGTCCATACCATGGCATCCATTATGTGGTGTGAGGGGTACACCGACCTACATGTCCATAGCTGACACACCATGTCCGCTGACACATACCATGTGCAGGTATTCCTGGGATAGTGTGCCACTGTGAATATCATTGGGGCCACTATTGTACACATTTATGATGCTGTTCACCCCTGACACATGCAGTGGTGGGCAGCCAATCACATATCTGGTGGTTACTGGTGTAGGTGATCTGAATTGTGGTATGGTACTCCGGTTTTGACACTGGTGTTCACTCCATGCCTTTGTCACCAGGCACCTGTTGCAATACATCTGTACACATGTGCCTCACTCAGAATTTATATACATCTCTCTCTCTCTCTCTCTCTATATATATATATATATATATATATATATATATATATATGTATATATCTATATGTATATATATATATATATATATATATATATATATATATATATGTGTCCATATACATATACACATATATATATTGATGTACATATATTGCTATAGATGTGGAGGGGGGGACACAGAGGGGGTGTGAGTGACAGAGGGGGGGGGACAGGCTGTGTTGCAGGTCGTCATATACAGTCATACCTGTAGATAGTCAGATCAGTCTGTCTATGTATATGTATCTACATATATCTATATCTGTATGTGTGCATTACATAGATATGTTTGTACAATATTCTATCTACATTTGTCTATGTATTCCTACATATCTCTCTCTCTATGTATGTATACATATATGCATATCATATATATATATATATATATATATATATATATATATATATATATATATATATATATATATATACACACATACATATGTTGACATACATACGTATCCATATGTTAGACAGGTATATCAACATATTTGTCTACCATACTGTATGCACACACTAACATACTGCTAAACATGCATAACTGTGAAACCTACTTTGTACATGGCACTACAACCTACAATCAACCAACACTGATATGTGCACATAGATGCTCTCACATACAAATGTATGTACAGCCTTCACTGATAGTTGCTGTATGTCCCCTGCCCTTTACACATCTTCATATACTTATGGATACAGACCAATGACACATATGGAGGGTTCACAGTATGTAGACCTTTATAGTATTACTTTACATTACCTGTGTTTGTCACAGCTGTTTGTGTTGCCGTCTGGTTCTCTGTCCTGCTGCTCCACTTCCCAGTTGTCAGCTTTCAGGTAGCTGTTGCTGAACAATTTGTTTGTGTCTGCTTAATTGCAGTTTTCTCTGTCTCTGTCTCTCTCTCTCTCTCTGTCTGTCTGTCTCTCACGTCCTTCTCAGGGTGCAATGAAAGTATTGCATGTGTGGACTGGGAGTACAGCATACTTTTGTAGGTATCTGCATATGCCCATGTGATGGCCTCTGCACCAATTGTTAGCCAGCATTTGCTAATTGCATGCAGCCAGTTGTGTACTGATTGCAGTTCTCACTGTGATTTCAGAACAGTACTATAAAAAGGTATGTGAGATAGGCGTAGCCCTTTCAGATTTTAAGGGCAGGGACCATGCTGTTATGCTGTGGACAATGTTCTGTGAGTGTAAAGGTTGGTATCTCTCTCATATTTCCAGGTGTGTTGTAGATTAACATTCCTCCATTCATTTCTCCAGTTTCCTGTACTAACTGTGTATGTACACTGACACCTACAACTACTACTACTGTTAATGTGTGTGTGTGTGCTTTCCTTTCACTTTTGCTTGCACTTTGTTGCTAAGGCTTCAATAGTTGCCCTTTACAGTCACTACTTGTATGCCTGCTAGGTGTCTTGACTGTAGTGTGCTGCTGTAGCTTTCCTATTTTCCATGTACATTCACACATTGGAATGCTTGCTATATCTGCTAGGGTGTTACAGCATGCAGTATGCTCTGGCCATGGTGTGGGCCTTGACATCTATTAGGGTATTTGAGTATGCTGCTGAGCAGGCCCCAGAGACTTTCAGGTTCATCTGTTATGTGCCTCATGGAATGGTACATATCAGTGGGGTACACCCATTAAAATGTCAGGTATGCTGCAGTTGTGACTGTGGGTTAGCATGAGCATATGTATTACTACACTTTTTCTGCCATGCAAGTGATGAATACTTTCAGGACTCCATAGTTACCATTGCATGTGTTACACCTTTCTGCCTACTGTTTGTACATTTCACATGGGGTTTGTGGGGCATCCCTGTAAGTCATTCACTGTTGCTATGTCTAGGCTCTTAACTATTCAAATATGGTGGTGTCAGACCCATCATGTGTACAGATATTTGCAGGTTGTCCACATTTCTGCCTCATATTTTGGTCAATATCTCATACACACCTTTTTCTGGCAAGTCAATCTGGGCTCAAGTCAGAATATGGTGACAAACATTCAAGTTTCAGACTGCATACCCTTCCAAACATCCCACAAAGTGCAGACCCTGTTACTCTCTGAACTGTCTGCGTTTGTTGTAACATTATTTGTAACGTGTCCCTGGTTTTGGGCCTTTGCTCCACATATTTTATTACTTGGTCCAGATGTGTTCCTGTAAGAGGTTGTGGGGTATGGGCAGTACTTATCCTGCTGTGAGTATGTGTGTGGCTTGCAAGGTGCTATAGTGACATTATTACCTACTAGCTTCCAACTAGCATGGCTGTTTCTGTTCACACAGTACTATTATGGAAATCCACTAGTTTTGATAGTAATTCTAAATGGCATGCTTTGTGTACTACACATCTATATTCCCTTTACATTCATTCCTACTATTACATGATATATTTATTTTAGCACAATGTTCTTATATAAGAGTCATGGCTTAGTGGTAAGTCATGCAGGCTACTGTTTCCAAGGTCCTGGATTCGGGACTCACAGTGGGATTTTATTTTGCTTTTGAGCTGAGTACAGGACCTGTCAATCAAAGTGACTAAGGCACTTTTAAGCAGTTGTAACCGGGTTAGCTGGTTTGCTGAGCTCACGACAAGACTGGAGGTTAGCTCCACACACCCGCTTACAACCGCTTAAACGTGCCTTTCAAGACACCCGCGCTATTTTCTTTGAAAGAAAAGAAAATGGGGAGACAGGAAAGTGGTGAAAAAGAGGTCACACCAAAAAAGGATGGTACGAGTGAAAACTGAACTAGAAACACTAAAAATCACTCGTGGAGTCCAAATGAGGGTATGAGCACAACAGCAATAAATCCAATGATGTTAGTAGATTGATACCACTAATGTAGTGAGAATAAACAGCAGGAACACCAAGAGTGAAAGTCCAAAAACAGTTTAAGTGAAAAAGGTGAAAAAGGGGTCACAAAGAGGGTAAAACAGTAGAGAAACAAGCTTGGGATGTGCAGGAGGGATGTAGGTAAGGCCCATAGCTGCCCATTTCTTCATCAGCAACAGCTGTGCATATGTATGTAATTTGGTGTGACATTTGAAACCTTCCACCCCTGAGAGAGGTGTCAGGACAATAATACTTGTTGTACAGCCAATTGTAATTGATAGGTTCCATGTCCAGTAGACATGTGTGCGGAATGGGCAGCTATGTATGGGGCATAATTTTTTGTGGGTACAGAGTGCCCTTTTTTTTTTTTTCAGGTGAGAGTGGTATGTCAGGTGAAGGAAGTCGGTACAGCTGGGGAGGTAGGTTGGGTAGGTAAACAGACAAGACAAACAAGATGCATACAGGGGCAGTGTATGACATGTGTGGGGGGTTACGCAATTGACGGGGATGGAGGTTTGGATATCCAGAGCCCATGAGCCCACAGATGGCAACAGTGGAACTGATATCCCCACCCACAGGCAGTTGCCACTGTTCCTTCACTGCCGAGGACGGGGCTGTGCTGGGGGGCTGTGTAGGCGGGGCAACAGGCATGCCCGTTATTTGCGCCACCCGTGCCTAGAGCTGGCGTAGGGGCTCGAGAACAGAGTCCCAAATCTCCCTACGCACCACAGTCCGGACGCTACGGAGGGTGAGTGGTGGTTCTCCTCCGGCCACACTTGCAGAGGGGGGGCGAGCCCCATCCCCTGCAGCGCTTCCACCCGCAGGTGGCACAGGGACACCGGAGGAGGTTCCGGACTTGGCACTAGTGCCAGGTGCACTCGCCAGCTGAGGTGGGAGAGGTGGGTCCGCTGGAACCCGCCTTCCCTGTCGTACTATGTTTTGCATTATGTCATGACAGTTTGGGTTTGTGACATATAGTACCATTCACAATTAGTTGTAACAGCATGCATTAGTATTCCCATTAACCAAACACCCAGATATTCACACCATTGAACAGCATGCATAACACATGCATAATTTGAACAGAAATACACAGTCCAACAACATGCAGGGTTTCTTTTGACACTCACATTGCCAAAGTGGTTAGGAGGACCTTCTACATTGCCCACCTGATTATGAAGGGATTCACATCCAGATCAAGGGAGGTCATTGTTCCCCTTTACTCTTCACTTATCAGACCAATGATTGAGTACAATGCCCCATTCGGAATGTATCTTACCCGACACCTGCAGCAATTGGAAAGACCCCAAAAGTTCCTCACCAAAAGGATAAAGGGGCTCAAAAATATGCCATATGCTGCCCGACTGAAGAAACTCCAGCTCTATTCAGTCGCATACCGTCTGCTCAGAGATGACCTGTGCCTGACATACAAGGCCATGTCCAACCCGGAATTAATGGACATTCTTCACCTCAAAAAATCCAAATCCACCAGAGCCACAAGAGTAAGAGACTTAAACCTCAACACGGATATAAATAGGATGTGCTGGAGGGACAGATTCATCACCCAGAGACTCCCTATGCTGTGAAACAGAATCCCGGTCCATGTGAGACAGAGCACCTCGCTGGCTCTGTTCAAGAGGAATCTTGACCAGTGGATGGGAGATTGTAGGTTTACCCCGGGGATCATCTCTGTATCACTGCTGGACAGAGGCACGGCAAACTAATGGGTATAGTATTCTTCAACCTAAGGGGTGGTGAAAGCCACACAACTCTGGCTAGGCTTATAAATGTCCTAGGGCAGATAGCCTAGTATGAACCTATGAACCTATGAACCTATAATTGATGGCAACAGGCCATCAGGTGTGGATGTATGAACAGGTCAGATGCATCAACAGACATGCAAATATATATGACCCAACAGGACAAACGTCCAGGGGTGTTAATTGTGATTGCACATACCATTTTCACGTGGAATGGGTTATATGTGGTTATAGGGTGGAGTGAAGAAAGTAATATTAACACCTTCGAATAACAATACATATGCTGTACATTTCTAATAGCTACAGTTATATACACACTACTGTTCTAACTACAGTTTCCTATATGATAACTATTTCAACTTGGTGATAGGACTGTTACTGCAACATCAATATACATTTTATGGTTCTTCATACACATTCATATCTAGCTTTGCTCAGCTACATCATCCTGCTACATTTGCTTTATATAGCTGTAGACAAGTGTGGATGTTTGGTATATCAGACAAACATCCTATCTGCATATTGCAGACTGAGAGCAACATATCCAGATTTTGGGATACACATCCCAGATGCAGCAACACTTTGAACAGATTTTGCTGTTTGGTTTTGAATCTCACATGCATTTCATTCTGTCTTGACTGCAGTATACTTTATTCAGGGGTTATTACTACTGTATTGCTGGATTCATGACACTCTCACACTCTCTCACTTGCTTTCATTTTACTATTCAGGATGGTACTTCTAGGCTTTATTGACATGTTTTACCAGTAGTTATTACAATCCTTTCCAGCAGTCTCACTTCTGTCATGTTTCAGTATTTCCACAGGGATATATTTCACACATGTGATTTTATCATCTTCTGCAGCTATACTTTTCAACCTGCTGCAGGTTGTGTACTATTTTCTTACAGGCAGGGCATTTTTATTTCAGAATATATGTTGGACAGTTTCATGTTTAGGTTAAACACACTTTTGTAATCAAGCAATACTTGCATACACTTTCACACTGTTACTTGCAGATTTTATTCCTTACTGACTACACTGCACTCTTTTGCTGACTGTCATAATTTTATATTTCTTTACAGTTACTGGTAGTGGATTACTGACCTGCCTGGTGGCGCAACCGCACCAGCCTATTGCCATAGGCTCTGTGGTTCGCAGAACGGACACCTGCAGCTGTAATATAAATGAAGTAATATTGGAATACACATCTCCATAATATCAGCTAGTTTAATTTCTTACATACATAATTAAATGTTACTTACTCAATAGTGGGGCGTTGGGTGTTTGCCGGGCCTCCTGGATCCAAAGGTTCAGTTGGTCCTGCTTGCATCTCCTCAGGTCTGCATGGTGGTGACGGACCTGCTCACCAGTCCTTGGAATCCCTGTGGCACTGGTGAGATCATGAGCCAACCGGTCCCATGCCTCAGCCCTGTATGCTCCCCAGAGGACCTGGCCCTGCATGAGTTGGGCCTCATGATTATGGACTAGGAGCCAGACCATGTACCTGGACTCCTCAACACCCCACCTCTGTGCTCGAAAGCGACTACCCTCTCCTACTCCTGTCATTCTGCCTGCAGGTCAGTTCTACAATCGTTTACGCTGTGTATTCCCGCCTATGGGGCTTATATAGTCCGTTTTTTCCCACACATATCTGTGATTGGCAATTTTGGAATTGTATCAACTTCAGTAAACCTGCATTGTCATGCTCTAGTTTGTATTCATTCCTATATATTAGCTATTATTGCATTTACAGGTACTGCTGTCATGCCTTAGTGGTTCTGTACCTTGACTATGGTGTATAGTATCCTGGGTTTGAACCTGGCCACTGCTTTTTATTTTTCATGACTGTCTAGACATGCTGAGGGGTGTGTCTGTGTAAAGGCAGTTTTCATACGGCTTGCTCAATGTTGCCCGTCGGTTAGCTTGTTTGCGCGGTGCGCAGCTCCGCGCAAACGGGGTACGCTGCTTTAAACCTCATTTGGCTATCGGCACACATATTACACTCAGCTCAGTTAGGGGCACATAGATTTAGCATGTTAGACCACTGCTCAGCTACGGGCACTCATTTTGCGCCAGTTAAACCACTGCTCATCTACGGGCACATGCACTCACTCTGTTAAACTGTAGCTCAGCTATGAGCACATCTGGCATTTTTTCTTCTTTTGTTACCTCACATGTTTTCAATATAAATGGGCTATTTCATTACATTTTACATATATTGGGGTTTTATGTGTACATATTTGTCAGGGACTTGTTTCCTGCTTATTTTGAAAAAAAAAATTGGTGTTGTGGGGGCTCGAACCATGAATGCCTGCTCTTCAGCCAACATCTCTACCGCTACGCTATTGCTTCCTGGCTTATTTTGCATATTTAGTTCTTATATGCTTTCCCACTGACTGCTAACTGTAGCTGCGCTTACGGCACGCCGCAAATGAGCGCACTCAGGGTTAAACATCTTTACAATTTAAAAAAAATATATAACATGTTCATTTATATATATTTTATGTTCATAGTCTGTGGGGGCATGTGATGTGTTGTGTTGTGTTTATTCACATTTCCGTGGACTCTGTTGTGGGTGTTTACTTTGGGCACTTTTACACTTCTGGGGGCATGTCCGCTTGCAGGGCTCAGCCTACGGACACGCCCCCTACTGTCTTACACGGACCGTGTTAGACTTAGGTGTGATTCAGCATGCTCTCATAAATATGCAAAGCATGCTGACATCACTCCATTTAACTGCAGCCTCCGTGTAAGAGTTATAACTCTTACACGGAGACTTTGTGAATCCTGGGGTATACTTTCTACTACACAGTCAGTGCTAGTCAAGAGTTCAGAGATCACACGGAAATACTTAAAATAAATGAGTAGTACAGTTCTGACATCACAGAAAAACACAGTCTAATATTTCTAATTTCTAGATAATTCTAAAAGAAAACACACTTCTAAAATAACTTACTTACATAGAACAAGGCAGAGTGCTCTGAGTTTGGATAGTCAAGGCAAAAATGCTTAATAATCTCTGGTTCTCACAGTTTAAATTGCTATTGCAGTTCTGATAAACATTACATAATCTTTTACAGTTTCCTGGAGTTCCCAGGCTGACAGAAACTGCATGTACATTATTTTACACTTAGAGCAATAAAGGACATTCCACTGTAAATTCTGGTCATTAACTTTAGCCTTAAAACAATAGGCAGGAAGCCTTCATATAGCCGGACTGAAGCTGACTTTAGATCAAAAGGTCACAACATACTTTTACTGGGTCAATAGAGAGCACTGTTGCCACATTTTTGCAACAGCATTTTTTTTCATTTAAGACAACAAACCTGTGATTCACATTCATATTTACAAATGATAGAATTATGTATAAAATTCTATCTGGCTAGGCTGGCAGCCTTCACCCATCTCTACCAGTCTTCACATTGGGTCTGAGAGCTGACCCTGTCTCAACTCTCTCCATGTAACCCTTCCCAGCTCCCCTTCCACAGGAAGTCTGGCATCCTCTGACAGTGGTGCCTCACTGTCAGCCTGGGTACTACTAATCACCTCTACCTTTGCAGCCACTCTGTTCAAGGGACCATCAGTACCCACAAGCAGCAGTGGCTCACATTCAATCTCACTGCTACAGAGTAGCTCCTTCCCTGAAGTAACCACCTCACCAGTCCTGGCTGTAAGTATGCAATCTGTCTGGATCTCCCCCAGGCTACCAGACTTACCTGCTTGTCTCCAAGCCTGACTGCATGTAACTACACAAGCACAGGGTATTGCACTATAAAAATCATTCCCTATCAGGACATCTACCAATATATCCTCAAACACACCTAATTTCTGGCTTCCTTTTCCACACTCCCAGTCCAGGTGAACCCGAGCCAAAGATATTTGGAATGGGATCCCTCCTAAAGCCCTGATTGGAGTAGATTGTCCTAGCCAGTAGTGCTCCTCTGTAACCATTGCAGGCTTTACAATGGTTATATCAGAGGCTGTGTCTCTCTTGGCAATGGCATCTTTGCCATTCACTACAATAGGATATAACCTCTGGTGGTAGTTTGGTACCCTTGTTGTCCCAAGACAACTTACTATTGGCATTTTGTCTTTCCCACTTACTGGCTCCCTCACCTTTTGTTCCCCATCTTGCCTCCATGGACACCAGTATGCCACATGGCCCCACTGGTTGCATTCAAAACATTTAACCCTAACTCCTGGACTTGTACCTGGACTAGTGGCTTCCCCTGCTACTGGCAGATTCTGTTGCTGCAGTCTGTGCTGCCCACCATGGGTTTCTTTAGACCCATGAGCAGTACTGGGGTTCCCTTTCCTATGCAGGGCTGCCCTGCTTGCCAGGTATAGGTTTCCCTTCTTCCCCAACTCATCTGAAGTACATTGTCTATCAGCTAACCAGATCCTCATGTCCTCAGGCAAAGTGCTAAGGGTTTGTTCCCTCACCAAAAGGTCTGCCAGCCCTTCAAAAGTGGTGACCTGACATCCACTCACCCACCTATGGAAATAAGTGCCAAGTTCAGCAACATATTCACACACACTTTCATATGCCTTGTGTCTATGCTCATGAAACTTTTTCCTATACATTTCAGGTGTTAGCTTAAACAATTCTAACAAGTGATTTTAACAGCAGTATAATCAAAACATGCAACATCAAACAGTTTTGACAAAATAGTTACAGCTTTACCATGGAGTAAGGGGGTCAGGAAGCATACCCAAAGCCTTTGGTTAACATTATACTGTTTGCATACCCTCTCAAACATATGAATGAAACTATCAAAATTATCCCCTTCTTTAAATTGCGGAATAAATTTACTGACTTGTTGTGCTTCTGGGGTCCAGTTACTCCCTTCACCATTATCTCCATGACTCTGACAAAGAGTCAGAAGTTCCCTTTCATGCCTCCTCTGCCGCTTATTTTCCTCGGCTTCTATCTCCAAATGCCTGGCCTCCAACTCAAGTCACTTTAGCTCTAGATGGATTTTTAAGTTCTCTGCAGAAAGGCTGAGCTGTCCATTCTCTGAGGGTATTATAGCTCCACTGCCAATCTGATTGTTCTCTTGGCTGCTGTTTTCTGATGCAGCTGTAACCAAGGCTGCAATCAAGTCTGCCTTAGTCAGGTTTCCATGCACCAGTCCCCTAGCTTGGCATATCTCTGCCAGCTGGCTCCTTGTCAGCTTTCCATACTCCTTGCTGACATGCTGCCTGCTCACCCTGACTAAGCTAACAAAAGAAATAAAACAATTGTGATCTGAACTCTGAGTATTCACTGCGTGGGTGATTTAGTGTACAAAACACCTTCAAAGCTCACTGTGCACAAGCCACAGGAATTCACTCTACCCACACCACTACAAGCCAATTAGTATTTGCCAACCAATTAATATGTGGTATGGATCTCCCACCACTGCCAAACAATTAATATGTGACACCCGTGCCCTGGCCCAGCAATCAAGGAACCTCAATCCTCACCACTAACATCAGTGAGGGGCGTCTCATATTGGAGGAAAGGATAATAAATACACACAGTAAAGTGCAATTTCCCTTAAGAGCACACAGAGATCACAGTCAGTCTGGGGCTGGTCACTCCCTTGCTCTCCAGGTCCCCAATAAGTCTTCCCACTGGCACATCTCATTTTGTTATCTTGCAGCTGGTCAGGAAGCAGAGCAATAAAAATACATTTGCATGTTTAAATCTAGCAATTTAACTTTTGGTTAAAACACCAGAAATAATGTCTTCATTTAGACATTTCAGCACCATGTTTAGATCAGAGGGTCACAACATGCTTTACTTGGTCAGTATTCTGCCAGCAGAGTGCACTGTTGTTACATTTTTTTTGCAGTTCCACATCTAACAGCAGTCTTTTCACATTTAAGACACCAAGCCTGTGGTTTACATTAATATTTACAGATGACAGAATTATCTATAAAATTCTATCTGGCTAGGCTGGCAGCCTTCATCTGTCTTCACCCAATCTTCATAGCCTCTAACATGGTGGATCCAAAAAAACAATAAAATACAAATCACTGTAGTAGTGAAACAAAATGGACACCACATAAGGAACAATAAATCATTTTAATACCAAAATGATTAAGAGCTTTTGACTGTACAAAGAGAGAAACATTGGAATAATACAAAGACTAGATAAGAGCATTAGTAGTTTAATAGATGTGAAACCTAAGTATTCACTGAAGAACTATAAATCTTTGAAAAGACAGTTATGTCAAACTAAGGTTAATGATAGGAAACATAGGCATACAGGGTCAGCTATAAAAAAGGTATAAAAAATGTGGCAGATGTAATTTATGTAAGTATATAGATAGTACTTCTAAGTCTGAACATCCAGACCAGTTAAAGACATATGAGTTTGACATCAATGCCACTTGTGAAACAGAGCACCTAGTCTACTTGGCCCATTACACAGTGTGCCATAGTTTCTATGTAGGGAAGACAGACAGGTCTCTGAAGGAAAGAATACATGAAAACATTTATGCTATTCATAAAAAGAATAAAGTGAATGCTTTGTCCAGACACACTATTAATAATGATATGGAACATGTCTTTAAATATTTGGCTATAGGGAAAACATATGTGAGTATAAGGGAGGGACCCACGGAACATCACTGAAGAGCTTGAAGCTAAATGGATAGTAAGACTAAGGGCTGATAGAGGTCATGGATTAAATGAATATATGTCCCTGCATCATAAGTTAAAGTCTAGGCAGATTTTTAGGTAAGATGTGCTGTGGAATTGCTTGTATAATAAATTACTGACTCCTTGTTGCAGGCTTGCATGTGTTTTGAAGAACACAAGTAGAAAATGTAAATATGTGCAGCTATATTCTGTGTGTGCGATTGTACAGTGAAATGTTATGCAACTTTGAATTATAATCTAGATATTTTATAAATAGGCTTTCAGACGTGTGTGTGTGTGTGTGTGTGTATATATATATATATATATATATATATATATGTGTGTGTGTGTGTGTGTGTGTGTGTGTGTATATATATATATATATATATATATATATATATATATATATATATGTTTCAGACTTCTAGTCCAGTTAATGCCATGTACTTTGTGGAATGTTGCTTTAAATTGAAAGTGCGTGTTCATACTAGAACAATGTATTGGTTGGTTTTACTCAAGTGTCTCAAGAGGGTGCATATTTAAACCAAGAGTTGTTTTTAAAATGTATTAGACATCTGAAGAAGTGGGGTGACCCACGAAAGCGCTTGTGTCGAATAAAGATTTTTATACTGGATTTTACAGCTATCTCCAAGTCCTGGTGTTTTGCTTTTTGTTATTACTTGATTTAACCCCACTAGACTTGTTCACTGTCGGCTGTTGATCTACCTGATGTACTCTAACATCTGTGTTAACATGTTCTCGCATGATGTTATTTCCATCCATAATAATGGTTAAGGTCGACTGCTCACCATCTTCATAATGTACTCAAACTCTAATAATTTTCTTTTCTTTCTGATTCTTCAAATTTTCATTTAACTTGATGACTTTAACTTGCATTTTATCATGAGCAACATTAATCTCCATGGTGGTGGAGGCCAAAGTTAATTTGTCCAAAATACTATCAATCCATTTATGTAGTTTGGCTTCCTCTTGTGTTTTATGCTCCCTTAAAAGGTGGGGAAAGCCAAATCCACAGTTTCACAAATATTGTTCCACTTTTTGTGAAACTAATCACTATAACATCCACTGGGTCTATTGGAAACTTTAAGACCTTTAGAGACTCTCTTGGTCTCCAGGCAAAAATTGAAAAACAGTAAGTCCCAATAGATGCATTTATGTTTCAACAAACCAGTATATCACCCACTGGAATGCCAACTGGATCATAGATAAGAGGCAGGAAGTCAATATAGGGAAGCTACCACCACAAAAGACCAGTCAGTAGTGGTGCTCCACAAGCCTTGGTGCTGGGAGCTCTCCTGTTTACTGTCTGCTTCTCAGAAGTTCAATAGAACTTCACGGGCCTCCAGTTGAACAAATTTGTGGCAACTGCAAGATGGGAGGAGTCACTGAATCTCCCAAAGACTCACCCATCCTCCCCCCCAAAAGGAGAGATATCTATACCAAACGATTGCAGCCCCCCAAACATCTCCAACGCCCAAGTGAGAACTGCTCTCTCCAAAGCAAAAAACACAGCATCCATGGGACCTGATGGTGTCCCCGACTGTGTGCTCCACGAACTCAATGAGGAATTAAACCCACAGCTAGGACAGCTGTTTAATCAAAGTCTTACCTCTGGATATGTACCCAGGGAGTGGCGCACTGCAACTGTGGTCCCACTTCACAAAGGCGGTGCCTCCACCGACCCTGGAAATTACCGGCCCATTAGCTTGACAAGCCTTATCTGCAAAGCCATGGAGAGGATCATAATGGACCTCATAAATAAAGACATAGGGAATTTGCAGACTTTGGATCCAACCCAGTTTGGCTTTGTCAAAGGTAGATCATGCCTTTTAAACTTGGTTGACTTTTTCGAAACAGTCACCAAAACCATTGATGAGGGAAAGGCAGTCCATACAGCCTACCTCGATCTGGCTAAGGCCTTCGATACAATACCCCACTCGGGTATCATTGAAAAGCTCATCAGCTTAAATGTTAACCCATACATCACAAGATGGGTTGCAAACTGGCTGAGTGACAGAACCCACAGGGTCAGAGTTGCTGGCGCCATGTCAGACTCAAAGCCTGTCACAAGTGGTGTCCCACAGGGCTCAGTCCTGGGCCCACTCTTGTTTGGCATCTACTTTTCAAGTACAAGCAAACACAGGAGGGTTATGGCTGACAAAGTTTGCAGATGACTGCAAACTGGGCCATAGTAGAAAACACATCTGACACAGATATCCTTCAGAAGGGTCTCACAGAAATGGATAACTGGTGCCAGAGCCATGGCCTAAAGTTAAATGCCAAAAATGCATAGTCATACCCTTCGAAAAACAGTTACCCCTAGCTACCAAATAGGTAGCAATCCACTGAGCACAGAAGAAGTTATCAGGACCTGGGGACCCAGGTTGATAGTAGTCTGTCATTCGACACCCATGTAGCTAAAGTAGTTAGGAAGACCTTCTACATTGCCCACCTTATCATGAAGGGATTCTCATCTAGATCAAGGGAGGTCATAGTCTCCTTTACTCATCACTCATCAGACCAATGATTGAGTACAATGCCCCATTCGGAATGTATCTGACCCGACACTTGCAGCAGCTGGAGAGGCCACAAAAGTTCCTCACCAAAAGGATAAAGGGTCTCAAAATCTGTCCTATGCTGCCCGACTGAAAGAACTCCAGCTCTATTCAGTCGCCACCGCTTGCTCAGAGGTGACCTTTGCCTAACATACAAGGCCATGTCAAACCCAGATTTGATGAATATGCTTCACCTCAAAAAATCTAGATCCATCAGAGCCACAAGGGCGGAGACTTAAACCTCAACACGGCTATTAATAGGACGTGCTGGAGGGATAGATTCATCACCCAAAGACTCCCTATGCTGTGGAACAAAATCCCGGTATATGTGAGGCAGAGCACCTCGCTGGCCTTGTTCAAGAGAAATCTTGACCAATGGATGGGAGATCGCAGATATACCCCAGGGATTACCTCAGTGTCACTGCTCGACAGAGGCACAGCAAAATAATGGGTATAGTTCCCCATACTAAAGGGGTGGCGTAAGCCACAAAACGATGGGCTAGGCTTGTAAATGCCCTCGGGCAGATAGCCTAGTATGAACCTATGAACCTATGAAGATGGTTTGTCCCAAGCAAATAGCTGGCGTCAAGCCATGGACTAAAGCAAAATGACAAAAAATGCATTATTGCACCCCTTAGGAAACTGACTACCCTGGGAAACTATCACATTGACAATACACCCTTAAGAGTTGATACACTAGTTAGAGATTTGTGAACATACATACAAAGTGAACTAACATTCACCCAACATGTGTCTACTGTGTTGGTGAAATCCTTCAGGATTGCTCAACTTATAAGTAAAGGGATAGAATCTCAGTCCAGCGATGTCATTGTCCCACTGCAGTCAGCCCTCATCAGGCCCATCATTAAGTATAATGCCCTCTTTGGTTTGTACCTGTCCAGACATATGCAAAAACAAGACTGCCCACAGAGGTTCCTCATAAAGAGAATACAAGGACTAAACCACATAACCTACACAGACCATCTCAAAGCTCTATCGCTATACTCAGTCTTTTATATACTATTAGGAGGTGATCTGTGGCTGGGCTACAATACATCCTCTGATCTAATACAAATGTACCTATTGCACACCAGCAAGTTAAATGGCATCAGAAATACCTGACCCAGAGAACTCAACCACTTCTGCAACATAAACAGAATGGTGTGGAGGGACAAATACATATTCCAGAGGATATCACTACTCTGGAACAGACTCCCCATCCACTTAAAACAAAGCTCATCCCTATCCCTATTCAAATGCATCTTAGATCAGTGGATGGAAATAAGGAAATCTATCCTAGGTCTGCCCTCTGTGCTAATAATGGACAGAGGCAGTACCTAAATGCCTATCCTGCAGCAAAGTCCCCTTTCAGTACTCAGTGGTATGACCCCAGAAATATTAATTCACAAACAGGAAGTATAGGAATAACAATTATGGTAAAGATAATTTGAACACCTGATGAGATAACATGGCTAGCTTTAAATGGCCCTTTAGGACAGTTAGCCTAGTATTGAAATATGAACCTGAGGGAATTTGGCCTTTACTCCACTCTCATGTGATCTTGGAGTTAGTATATTTATATAAATTACTACTACAAACAACAATAAATTAAAAAATACACATATTCATTTATGAAAGTTGATTCTGGGAATTTGGCAAAAGCTTTCCTGAAGGAAAGAAATCAGAAATGGCGGGAGTTGCAGGCTCTACATCTGACTCTAAACTGGTTACAAGTGGCATCCCCCAGGGCTCAGTCTTAGGACCCCTCCTGTTTGGTATATACTTCTCAGAGGTACAGGCAAGCATAGGAGGACTGTGGCTGACCAAGTTCGCAGACAACTGCAAGCTAGGGGCCATAACTGATTCTCTAGCTGCTACACACACCATCCAGATGGGTCTCACTGAGATGGATACCTGGTGTCAAAATCATGGCCTCAAGCTAAATGCCAAAAAATGCATAGTCATCCCCTTTGCAAGTACCTGCGAACTACCACATAGGTGGTAGTCCCCTAAATACAGAAAATGTAATAAGGGATCTGGGGACCCAAGTAGCTAGTAATCTCTCCTTTGATACTCATATTGCCAAGGTGGTTAGAAAATCCTTCTATGTGGCCCACCTAATCACGAAAGGGTTTGCATCTAGAACAAAAGAGGTTGTTGTGCCTCTCTACTCATCACTCATTAGACCCATCATAGAATACAATGCCCCATTTGGGATGTACCTTACAAGACACCTGCAATAGCTGGAAAGACCACAAAAGTACCTCACCAAGAGGATTACTGGCCTCAAACAGATGCCCTATGCAGCCTGACTCAAGAAACTCCAGCTGTACTCGGTTGTATACTGCTTACTCAGAGGTGATCTCTGCTTGACATACAAGGCCATGTCCAACCCAGAGTTGATGGACATGCTCCACCTAAAAAAAACAAATCCCGGAGAGTCACACACTCTAGAGATATAAACCTCACCACAACGATAAATAGGATATGCTGGAGGGATAGATTCCTATCCCAGTGACTCCCCATGCTTTGGAACAGGATTCCAATATACATCAGGCAGAGCCCCTCACTAACACTCTTCAAGAGAAACTTTGATGGGTGGATGGGAAACACAAAATTTACCCCGGGGATCACTGCAGTGGCTCTGCTGGACAGTGGCGCAGGGAACTAATGGCTCTGGTGGACAGAGGCACAGGGAACTAATCTAAGGGGGTGGCGAAAGCCACCACTTTCTGGCTAGGCTTATAAATGCCCTTGGGCAAATAGCCTAGTACTTACCTATGAACCTATAAAGCAATAGCATACACCAAATGCATACAAAAAAATGGAAATTTTCATCATTAATTAGCATTTTAAAAGCACTTACAATTACAAACATAATTTAATCCAAATGGAATTAGAATATAACCTTTTAAAATACAAATATTTTCTTTGTACAATAAAAGTTTTTGACAGTACTTACATATCTAACATTCCAGTGAGTTTGTTCTTAAACCAAAGCATTAAAACCTGTCATGACATTTAATAAAATGCACAGGCAACAGTTATTTTTATCTCCTAAATGAATATTTCTACTGAGTTTCTTAATTTTAACTGAAAAAGTTCGGAAAGTTCCCTCCCACGTAATAGAAATTACAGGGACATTTTAAAACATAAATTACAACAGAGCTGTGACATTAAAAATGTGCATTAATGTCTGCCTTTTTATTATGAATCTTCTCAAATTTTGAATAGAAAAATGAAAAACTAGCAGTTTCCACAGGGGGATAGTCAAAAGCATAAACACCAGTAATTTTTGGAATAGACAAAAAACTACAACATTATATACTACCAGTACATTTATCCAAAGAAAAAGACATAGGGCCAGATTCAGGAAGGCTTACATGGAGTTTAAGAGTAGTGTAAGCCTCCGTGTAAGCCTCCCGATCCAGGAACAGCCCAAACCTCCATGTAAGAGACAGCTAACACATCTCTTACACAGACTGGGCGTGGAAATGCTCAATACCTCATTTGCAGCTCAAAGATATGCAAATGTGGTATTTGAGCGATCCAAGAAAGCCAAACTAGTCCGTGTAACGGACGTGTTAGCTGCAGAAATGTACTCAGCTGACAACTGAGTACATTTCTGCAAAATTGAAAACGGAGCTATGTCAGCTCCAAATAAAGGGTGCATATGTTTCATTTAGCATGCCAATGGCCAAATATGTGGCCATTGGCATGAAGAAGTGTTGCAAAAATATTTTAAATAACTTTTTTTTTTCCGTGGGATTATGATGTTTAACTGCAGCGTACACCCGCAAGAAATGGGGTGCGCTGCCTAAAACTGAAAACCGAAGCTTATAAGCCCACAATTGTGGGATTTATGTATTGCATGGAATGTCAATGGAGGGACTAACAGACCAAAAACAATATGGCCTCCGTGTAGTGGTTGTCAAGGGGGGGGGGGGGAAGCTCCGTGTAAGATATGTAACTAAGCATTACTAGGCAATCCTATGTAAATGAGGGTTACAATACTGAAACACACTGCCACATAGGTAATGAGCACTTCCTGAGTAGTGTAAGAGTTACAGAAGGGGGAGGAACAGAATAAGAGGTAGCTGACATCACGGGGGGGAATGATCGAAATAAATGTATCAGATTGGAGGGCAATGTAAGGTGACAGATGACAGACAGACATCAGGGAGAGAGGTGTGTCCCAACAGAACACTAGAAAACTCAAGAAACAGAGGGTACACACTATCCCTACACTCCAACTTTTTTGATATACGTGCATGCGCGCGTGTGCACGTGTGTAAGGCAGGTTCAACATGTGGGAGCGTGTTGTAAACCGTTTACAACGGTTTGCGCGGGTGTGCACATGTATAAGGCAATGTGCGCGTGTTTTACCATGAATCAGCCAAGTTCACACCGTGTAAGGATGTGTGCGCGCGTTTAACACCGTGTAAGGACGTGTGCGCGCGTTTAAGTAACTGTGAGCGTGCTTAAGCTGGTGTGCACATTGCTCCCCCTGAGGAAACAGAGAGGAAACAGGAAACAACCAAAATACAGGGAAACTGCCAGAGGATACTGCTGGAGTTAATTGCTGGAAACAATTGGAAGCAGGCAATTACACAGGCAGACTAGAAGCCCAACCCAGCACTTAAAACACTGCAAAGAGCAGTGCAGGCTGTTTCTCAGAAGAGATACTGCAAGAAAGTAAGCTATCAGAATTGAAAACTGAAAAAAGCTGAACTCAGAGCAGAAATGCTAGGGGCTGCTATAGCTGTTATAATCAGGCATAGGCAAATTGCTGAGGGTGGTGACAATGCAGATGCTGACAGACAACCCAGAGTGAGGAGAAGGAGAAGAGTATACAGGCCCAGGGTCACCTACCATGGGTTACATGAGCTGGAGATAGTAGAGCGCTACAGAGTGGACAGAGACCTTCTGCAGCAAATTGTTGAGCTGTGCAGGCCACGCCTCACAGACAGAACCAACAGAGGGGAACCCATCCCAGTGGAAACCAAGGTATGTGTTGGCCTAAGAATACTAGCAACAGGTACCTTCCAGAGACCAACTGGTGATATGATGGGGATATCACAGGCATCAGCCTCCAGGGTACTGCACCAGTTCCTGGATGCCATGTCAGCACATGTCGGTGATCATGTATATTTCCCCAATGCCCGTGAGGTTGTGGCCAGCAATATGCGCCTCTTCCAGCAAATAGCGGGATACCCTGAGGTATTGGGTGCAATAGACTGCACGCACATACGCATCAAAGCACCAGCCGGTGAGCGGGTAGAGCCTACATGAACCGCAAGGGCTTCCCTCCATCAACTGCCAGGTCGTGTGTGATGCCCAGGGCATAATAATGAATGTGTGTGCTGGCTGCCCTGGGAGCTACCATGATTCCCACATCTGGCATCTGACGAGCTGTACCAATCATTTGCCAGTGGGGTCTTCCCACACGGACACCTAGTGGGGCATGCAGGTTATGCACTTGAGCCGTGGCTGATGACACCCATCAGAAATGCACACACACCTGAACAGGAACGCCATAATGAGGCACACGCACAAACACGTAATGTCACAGAGCGTGTGTTTGGGCTGCTCAAGTCACGGTTCCGTGTCTGGACACATCTGGTGGAGCCTTGCAGTACACACCAACTACATGTACCCAAATGATCATGATATGTGCTATGCTACATAATATGATCATGCGGAAACAGCTGCAGCAGGACCAGCATAGGGCTGGGCCAAACATACCCCCACCATTGCCAAGGCCACCACAGGCAGAGGGTGACTCAGAGGAGGAACAACCTGACCTTGCCCCAGTAGGCAGAAGGAGGCGTGCCCAGTATGCCCTGGCCTTGGCAAAGAGGCAACGATAGCACATACACTTGGTCAGTAGGAACACTGGGACTGATACCCGCTCTGACTCACTCATATAGTAACAGGGATGCCTAACATGACACAACCTGCTTCCAAACATGTACAGGGAGTGTAGTATGTGCATCCGACAGAGGCAGCCCTGCAGCACCACCTGAGGCATGAATGCCATGAGTCAAGTAATGTAACACCATGTACCATATGCACACCTGAGGACCCTGACTAACATCCACCCTCACCAATCACAAACCACAAAACACAAACCCACATTCATAGGTACCACAAGGGATAGGAACCTAGATGTAATGCTACCCAATGCCAGAGGTATAAACAGCAAGATGCGTGCAGTGTAAACGCACACAGTATAGAGGATGTAGATATCAGTGCTGTAATAGACAACTGGGTCAAAGCCCACACCAGCACCCTAACACTACCAGGTCACACCTCATACAGGGATGTACATGTGCAAAAACATGGAACAAGCTACAAAACGAGGGTGACTAGCAATAAATGTCATGGATAACCACACCCCCATGTTGGTACCACAACAAGAAGGAACATGGATTAGCCATGGTCAAATACCAATTGCTAAAACTGCCTACTACTAAATAGCTTGCTGCAGACCACTGTCCTAATAGCAGGAACTGCACCAGGCCTATGTTCATAGGTTCATAGGTTCATACTAGGCTATCTGCCCTAGGGCATATATAAGCCTAGCCCAGAGTTTTGTGAATTCCGCCACCCCTTCAGTTCTAAGGATAATATGCCCATTATTTTGCTGTGCCTCTGTCAAGCAGTGACACTGATGTTATCCCTGGGGTATACCTGCGATCTCCCATCCATTGGTCATGATTTCTCTCGAACAAAGCCAGCGAGATGCCCAGCCTCACATATACCAGGATGATGTTCCACAGCATAGGGAGTACCTGGGTGATGAATCTGTCCCTCCAGCACACCCAATTAATAGCCGTGTTGAGGTTTAAGTCTCTTGCCCTTGTAGTTCTGATGGATTTAGAGGTTTGGAGGTGAAGCATGTTCATTAATTCCGGGTTGGACATGGCCTAGTATGTCAGGCACAGGCCACCTCTGAGCAGACGGTAGGTGACTGAATAGAGCTGGGGTTCCTTCAGTTGGGCAGCATAAGACATACATTTGAGACCTTTTATCCTTCTGGTGAGGAATGTTTGGGGCCTGTCCAATTGCTGCAGGTCTCGGGTCAGATACATTCCGAATGGGGCATTGTACTCAATCATTGGTCTGATGAGTGATGAGTACAGGGGAACAATGACCTCCCTTGATCTAGATGTGAATCCCTGCATGATCAGGTGGGCAATGTAGAAGGTCTTCCTAACTACTTTGGCAACGTGAGTGTCAAACGAAAGGTTACTGTCAACCTGGGTGCCCAGATCCCTGATAACCTCTCCTGTGCTTAGAGGAGTAAGACCTATATTTGAACTAGGGGTAACCTTGTTCTTCCCGAAGGGTATGACTATGCATTGTTTAGCGTTTAACTGTAGGCCATGGCTCTGGCACCAGTTATCCGTTTCTATGAGACCCATCTGAAGGATGTCTGCGTCAGATGGGTTTTCAACTATGTTTCCCAGTTAGCAGTCATCTGCAAACTTTGTCAGCCATAATCCTCCTGTGTTTGCTTGTACTACTGAAAAGTAGATGCCGAACAAAAGTGGGCCCAGGACTGAGCCCTGTGGGACACCACTTGTGACAGGCTTGGAGTGTGACATGGCGCCAGCAACCTTGACCCTGTGGGTTCTGTCACTTACCAGTTTGTAACCCATCTTGTGACGTATGGGTCTACATTTAAGCTGGTGAGTTTGTCAATGATACCCGAGTGGGGTATTGTATCAAAAGCCTTTGCCAGGTCAAGGTAGGCTGTGTGGACTGCCTTGCCCTTGTCAATGGCCTTGGTGACCATTCTGAAAAAGTCAACCAAGTTTAAAAGGCATGATCGCTCTTGACAAAGCCAAACTGGGTTGGATCCAAAGTCTGCAAGTCCCCTATGTCTTCATTTATGAGTTCCATTATGATCCTCTCCATAGCTTTGCAGACCAGGCTGGTCAAGCTGATGGGACGGTAGTGTCTGGGGTCGGTGGAGGCACCTCCTTTGTGAAGTGGGACCACCGTTGCCGTACGCCACTCCTTGGGTATGTATCCTGAGGTGAGGCTAAGATTAAACAGCTGCCCTAACTGCGGGATTAATTCCTCATTGACTTTGTGGAGCACACAACCGGGGACACCATCTGGTCCCATGGATGCTGTGTTTCTCGCCTTGGATAGAGCAGTTCTCACCTGAGCATTTGAGATGTTTGGGGGGCTACAATCCCCTGGTATAGATATCCCTCCCTTTGGGGGGGAGGGGGGGGTAGAAATCTGCACTGAACCTGTCAGCCAGTATGTTGGCAATGTCTGTAGGTTCAGTGATTTTTACATCATCATGAACTAATTCTGAGCATATCTGGGAGTCAGCTCCCAGGTTTCCAACATAGCTAAAAAAGGCCTCATGATTGTCTTCTGAGTCCCTAGCGAGTTTTCTCTCAAAATGTGCCCTGGATGATTTTATGGGAGATCTCAGTTCTTTACTTATAATGAGCAGGGGTGTCTTCCCTTCTACGGATTTTGCTCTATCTTGTAGTAGCTCCTTCCTTCTGATGTAGAGCTTGTTTATGGCTGGGGTCCACCAGACTGCACGCATGCCTTTGGTACAAAGAGTCTCTGTTTTGTGTGGGATTGCCTGATCCATGCAGTCCTGGAGGTGCTGGTAGAAGGCATTTGTAAGTGATTCAGCGGCTTGGGTAATGGTTTCCGCTGGCTTGGGGCCTTGAAAGAGACTACACCAGTCTTTAGAAGTGTGAAGTCGGCTTTGAGAAGTTCTTCACGGTGGTCTTTCGTATCTGGGGTGGGGGCGGGATGTGGACTTCCAGTGAGATTAGTTTATGATCTGATCTCACCAATGATGGGTATACTTCTGGTGTTGAACATTGTGACCCCATGTACGTGATGATGTGATCTAGTATGTTGTCTCCTCTTGTGGGGATGGTGACTAGTTGTTCCATGGCATATGAGGTTATGAACTCTAGGAACCTTTGGGCTAGAGTGTTGGGGCTTGAGTAGTGATCCCAGTCTATATTTGGATAGTTGAAATCACCTAGTATGATGGTGTTTGGAGATACATTTATCCCCTCCAGTGTTTTCAGGAAAGCTGTGTGAGGTTCCTGAGTCTGAGAGGGTGGCCTGTAACCTGCTACAAACTGCCGAGCAGCCTTGCCTACAGTTAATTGCACCTGGATGGCCTCCGATGCATCGTGTGTTGCCACCAACCTTGAGGTGAGGGTGTCCTTGATGAATATGGACACCCACCCTCCTTCCCTGGTGTCGTCTGGATTTTGGGGCCGGAACGCATGATATGAGGTAACACCTGATACTGCCGGGGTGCTGTCAGGAGCCCTGAACCAGGTTACAGTCACAGCACAGACATTGATGTTCTCCATCCTGAGAAGGGCTTTGAGTGCGTGCATCTTGAGGTTGAGACGTCTGGCATTGAGCAGCATTACCCTTAGTTTATTTCCTTCTTTGTGTTCTAGGGTGGTAGGGTTAGAATCTGAGCCTTGCCTAAAAAGGCACAATGGGGGTGGCAAGAGCCCTACCCAAATTCCGGAAGCCCAGGGGTGACAGGTGCAAGCCGTCCCCTGCGAATCAGCGTGGCTTGTCCAGCATGTCATCCCAGGCAGATGGACATTGGATCCCCTTTGAATGACACCATAGATTAAGCCAATTATAACAGCTGGTCATCTTGTCTTTGTATTGTTGCATCATTCTTGGTGAAGGTAGGATACTGCTCAAGGTCAGGGTCATACCTGCCTGGGCTACATAATCAGAGAGTTCCTCTATGTCTCTGTTCATGTAGTCCAGGGAGGTACATCTCAGGTCGTTCACACCAGCATGGACAATGACTGAGTCATACTTGTACTTGCAGTTGAGTGACCTGAGTGCTTGCATTATGTGGTGGATTCCAGCGCCCAATAGGCAGCTGACTGTGACCTTCTCCTTACTCAGTCTGGTGAGTGGGTCGTCAGTGTGTCTGACGATGGAGTCACCTATGACTGGTGTGTCTGGCATTGTGTTTGGCCTTAAGGGCTGTGAATGTCTGGCACACTGACTCTGTGGTCTATGTGTTGCATGTGCTGTGCCCTGTGGAGGCAGTTGTTTGGGTGTCTGCTTTGGTGGCCTCTGCTGTTATGGTAGATCTGTGATCAGAGGCTCCGAGTATGTCTTTGTGTGTTTATGTGTATGATTTGAAGTTGTGATAGTGCTATGTGAGACTGGGTCTGTAGTGTGTGTGGTCACCTTCTCCTCCTCTCTGGTCCTGCCAGTCCTATGTTGAGAGAGCTCAGCCTCCAGTTTGGCTATATAGTTGCATCTCTTGCATGCATTTGTGTTTTGTGGAAGAAGGACAGGGTTGTCTGTGTACATGAGTCAATTGTAACATTGCCTCAATATTCCCAGGTTCACCAGCTGAGGAGGAGAGGACACTAGCAACTGATCCCTTGGCATGCTAGAAGGAATAGACAAAAAACTGTTGGAAGACAGGAAGATATCAAGCCCCCCAAACCACATTATATTGCTTGACTGACAATACCTACACATACACCATAGTTTCATAGTTTACTACTAGGCTATCTGCCCTAGTGCATTTATAAGCCTAGCCATAGTGATGTGACTATTGCCACCCCTTATAGTGGTAATAAGTGTACAGAATAGATTCTGAATATTGTGCCTCTCACTTAGTAGTGACACATTATGACTCCCGTACATAATTGAATACCTTGACTGTGCCTCTGTCTAGTAGTGACACAGGGAGAACCCCTGGGGTAAAACTACAATCCCACATCCAGTTGTCCAGACTTCTCTTGAAGAGAGTCAGTGAGGGACTCTGTCTAACATGAACTGGGATACTCTGCTAGAGTGTGAGAAGCCTCTGAGTTATGACTCTGTCCCTCCAGCATGTCCTACACATGTATGTGCTGAGGTTCAAGTCTTCAGCTCCCATGGTTCTGGTGGAGTTGGATTGCTTGCAGTGGAGCATGTCCACCACATCCTGATTGGACATGGTCTTGTATGTCAGGCATAGGTCACCTGTAAGTATGCGGTATGCCACTGAATAAAGCTGGATTTCCTTTAGTCTGGAAGCATATGACATGTGTTGTAGACCCCTGATCTCCTTGGTAAGGTACTTTTGGGGTCTCTCCAGCTGTTGCAAGTGCTGGTTGAGGTACATACCAAATGGGGCTTTGTATTCAATCATGGGCCTGATAAGGGAGAAGTATAGTGGTACAATGACCTCCTGTGATCTGGATGGAAAACCCTTCATGATAAGGTGGGCAAGATAGAAAGTCTTCCTAACCACTTTGGCAACATGGGTGTCAAACGAGATGTCACTATCTACATGTGTCCCCAGGTGTCTGATTTGTATTCTGTGCTCAGTGGGTTGCTGTCTATGTATTGATTTGTGGGTACTTTGTTCCTCCCAAAGGGGATGACTACACATCAGTTGCAGTCAGTTTCAGGCCATGATTCCGGCACCATCTATCTGTCTTTGTGACGGCATTCTGTAGGATGTGTGTGCCGGCTGATGTATTCATTTATGGTGCCTAGGTTACAGTCAGCTGCAAACTTTGTCAGCCACAACCCTCCTATGTTTGCTTTCACATCTGAAAAGTAAATGCCAAGTAAGAGGGGTCCCAGAGCAGATCTTTGTGGGACACCAGTTGTGACTGGCTTTGAATCTGACAAGGCACCTGCAATGTCGACTTTATGGGTTCTGTTTCTTAGCCATTTTGCAAACTATCCTGTGACATATGATGTTATATTTCAGCTGTTGAGCTTGTCTATGATGCCTGCGTGGGGTATTGTGTCAAAGGCCCTAGCCAAGTGCAGGTAGGCTGTGTGGACCGCGTAGCCCTCATCAATGGCCCTACTGACAGTATCAAAATAGTCAACTAGGTGCAAAAGGCAGGATCTGCCCTGTACAAAGCTGAACTGGGTGGGATCAAGGGTCTGTAGGTCACCAATGTCTCTGTTTAAGAGCTCCATAATGACTCTTTCCATAGCTTTGCAGACAAGGCTGGTTAAGCTTGTGTGGTGGTAGTTCCCAGGGTCTGTGGAGGCATCTCCTTTGTGGAGTCGGACCACTGTTGCTGAACGCCAGTGTTCAGGTACATATCCTGTAACAAGGCTAAGGTTATATAGCATTTGTATATACGGGTTTAGCTCCTTCTGGAGTTCACATAGCATGCAACTGGGGATACCATCAGGTCCCATTGATGCTGTGTTCTTGTCTTTGCTGAGTGCGGCTCTCACATGGACATCTGAGATGACAGTGAGGTTACATTCATCTGTGATAACTATCTTCTGTTGGGGGTGAGGGAGGGGGAAAATTGCACTGAACCTGTCTGCCAGAATGTTGCCAATATCTGTCAGGTCACTGAAATATATGTTGTTGTGTACCAACTCAGAGCATATCTGAGGGTTCCCACCCAGGTGTCTGACCAAGGGAGCCCGCAGGATTTTTTGCAGGGGGGTGCAAACCCAGAGCCCCACCCACATAGCTCACCCCGCCCCCTGCCAACACAGCCCCGCCCAAGTCCACCCACCCAAGCCCCGCCCACACAGCCATTCCAGTGTCCCATTACTTGGCTATTTCTCCCCATTTACTGTAGACACTATTCAAATCTGTGTGCATACTGTGTTATGCTTTAGTTCTACAATGATTACAGGCAGTTGGATTTAAATTTACAACTTTTATTTCAAACATTATAGCCCAAACACTGAGACATTTACTAAACCTAAACAAAGCAATAGTCTTGCAATGAAAACAGACTTGGCATTAAAGCTTCTCTACTTTTGAAACTCACATTCAATGAAACGGCATTGAAACCCACATTCAAAGAAAATGCATCTGGCCAGTGGCAGGTTATTTACCTCTGAACTGTTTTCAAGCAAAAGGCTCCTTGCGCACAGTTAGGGCCATGCAAAAGTTATTTGATTTACCCGATTGTATTAATTATAATATATAATTGAATTATATCCCTTGTATTATACAGCAACACTTGTATATTTCAGTGTTTCTACAAATTCGGTGCCTGCTGCCGTCAAAGAATAAATTGCCTATGTTAAATTAAAAAAATGGTAAGCTGGTATATTGCAATAGAAAATGGATGACAAGCTGAAAACAGGTTCATAGTTAGGCATCTCATCCAAAGGAGGACATCCTGAGGACTGCAGCATACAAATGTATATGCTGTAGGAATAGAACCTCAAGCCTTTACATTAAGATACAAGTATTCTACTTGTGGTGCTACTAACATAGCTTTAAAACTTTATACCACAATAGAGATACCATTTGCTAAACAAAATGGTTGCACATTGTAAATAGACTTGGCATGAGCAGCAGTGAACTTTGCTTCCTTAAAACTCACAGTTCCTTGAAAATGCACTTGAAAATTCCACCTGCTAACTCTAACTTGGGCATCTCACTTTCTCTCTTACAAAGATACCACACCCTCAAGGCTTCACCCTTAGTGCAAGAAATCTTGACAAAGCCTAAAATAAATAGGGACAAATTATAAATATGGCTCTCAGAAAATTGCAAGAGTAACATGATTTGTGTTAGTATGCATTTTTCTAAATGACATGACATCTAAAACTGAAATGTCTCATTATTTAGCAACTTCAATCCTTTTTTAAGAGGAATATGGGGCAAAAATCTGGACAGCTGAGGGGTATGCTACCTCCCTCTTATACACACACCAAATAATTCTGGTCAGACTTGAATTAGTTCTGGGAAGGTTGCACTGAACGGCACCGTGCTTGATCTGAAGTGGGTGAAATCCTGGTAGCTAGTGATTGCAGCTCAGCAATGTGGAGCATTAAAGCATTTTTAGCAGAGCATTGTTTCATCACTACCTATTGTGTTTGCACATAAGCTGCAGTCATTTCAAACATTTGCCTTTTTTTGATTACTACAGAGTACATTTACCCACCAGAGCTATTGTGTTTTGACTTCATTGTGGAGCTAGTTGTTGCAGGGCTTGGCTTTTAAGTAAGGTAGCAATGCTTATTTACCATATACCATTAAAGCCACCCAACTACAAGTGTACTAACACACAGACACTGCTATACGACACTGGTCTCCAATAAAATGTAATGAGCTTCTGAAAATACTGTAATCCTGTCCTTTTATTACAAATACTGTCATATGCATTTCAATACCCAAGGCTTATACATTATCTAGCTATGTAAATATTCTCTGCATGGCAACGAAAAGGCTTTCAATGCTAGCAATTCTTTAACAATATGCTTACTAAAGCTTACTTGCATCTTACAATCTCCGACAAGCTTACCTGATGTTCATTAAACCATGGCTACTTAAACAGAGCAACAGGACACTGTGATAGCATGCAGTTCCTGAATAATAAGAAGTATAAATCAACAGTATAAAAATCTGATAGAAATAAGAAGTATAAATCAACAGTATAAAAATCTGATAGAAAACCAGAACATTTTGCAAAATCAAGGACAGATGAAAAGCCACGGTCATATTTGTGATCTACCTTGGATGGGGGAATACTCTGCACATACTGCATAACTGCTTCTTGCCTTCCTTGGACACATCCCGAGCCACTACAATGGGGGCTGAGGTGCAATAAGTATGTCATAATTTGAAGGCTCTGACACTCCTACCTCTCAACTTCAGAGCAAGAAATCTGGACAAAGCCATACATAGAACTAGAAGTGGGACACAGGCCCAAAATAAGGCCAATTTTTAAATATTGCTCTTATTAACTTAATAGAACAGGTAGATCTTGCATTAGTACAAATTTTCTGAAGGGTATAAAATCTGAAACTCAAATGTCTGCCATTATTTTCTAACTTCAATCTTTAATGACTTGCCACTAATTTGCCAGAAACCACAATTTTATGAAAAACAGACCAAAATGTGATGCAAAAATACCTGTCAAAAAAGGACACCTTTTTAATATTAACAGTTAACTTGAAGCAGAAAATAAGAGCATCCACATGCATTTCTGAAATAAAGGTAATCTACAACTGATCATTACAGTTATAATTGTAAACCCTCCACATTTTCTTCCAAAATTGCCATTTTGGAGGAGGCATTATTAGGGGAGAGCAACATTTTGAGCCAGAATTGGGGACAATTGAGATGTTTGGATATTCCTAATCTACAAAGTGATTTGCACGTACCTCTCAACCTCTTAATGCAGGAAATCTGAACAAGGCCAAATATATTGGGGAACAGAAACACTAGTAAAAATTGCTCTCGTATAAACTTAGACAGTCTTGCATTAGCATGCATTTTTCTGAAGGTTATGACATCTGAAACTCAATGTCTGTCATTTAATGGCTTCATTCCTAAATGATTTGCTAGAAAACCACAAATTTTGAGAAACAAACCAAAAATAAGCAGCAAATATCTATTAATTCTGCAAAGATATGGACAACTGAGAGGTATAGTTCAACCGGGGCTGTCTGAGTTTGCTACCCCTCACAAAATCATGGTCAAATGGAGCCTCCCCCCCCTGCAGCCATTCCAATGTCCCATTCCTTGGTTATTTTGCCCCATTTACCATAAACACTAATGTGCATACTGCTTTACTTCTGCGATGATTTAGGATTTCATTTGAAAGTTATTTTGCATTTTACAGCACAAACCCTAATACATATCTGTTAAAGCAATGCAGTCTCAATGAAAATAGACTGACATTAATACTTCTCTGCCCTTGAAACTCACATGCATTGAAACAGCACCGAAACCCACTTTCAGAGAAAATACACTTTGCCAATTGCAAATATTAACTCTGGGCTGTCTTCAAAATCATAGGCCCCTCGAACATAACATACACATGCTCTTTGATACACCTTCCTGACTGTATTACATTATATTCCTTGTACAATACAGTTGTTAAAGGGCATTTTAAATTTATTGTTTTGAAATTTTTTCCAGTAAACAAAGAAACAAAAGCATCCACCAATGACAAAATTGCCCAATTCAGAACATTTCCATCATAAAGTCTACTCAAGTCCACCAGTATCAGTAAAAAATACACAATCTCTGTAGTAAAATCCACATTGAAGAAATTTGTAACTAATAGAGGTTGCTGCTAGCAAACACTTTATGTCATTGTTTAATCTTCAAATAAAGTGCCCGTTACCCTTGAAGAATAAATTGCCTTTGTTGCATGCAGTAAAATGAAAAGCTAGTAATACCGCAATAGAGAATGGATAGCAAACTGTTAACAGGTTCATAGTTACTAGGTATCTTTGCCAAAAGGACTGCAGCATCCACCCCCTTTACAACACAATACAGCATCAGCAATGCATTTACCTACTGTGGGAGTAGAACCCACAGCCTTCAGCGTCTAAAGCAAGTACACTATCTGTTGTGCTATTAATGTAAGCAGACTAAACATAATCAGCACTAAACTTTTGCTCCCCTGCAGCTCTCAGCTCCTTGTAAAATCTACTCGACACTCAGCTGTATCTCTGAACTTTGCAGCACAAGAAATCTGGAAAAAGTCGAAATTTATTGGGGGGGGGGGGGCAAAAGGCCAAACAACAGGGACACATTTTAAACATTGCTTGTATAATGTTCGAAAGTTGCTAGAATAAAATGCTGCATTACCACCATACATTTCACTGCCACGACTTGAACCCAGGGGACCCCATGCAAAAGTCAAAGCAACATACCACTACCGGAAATCAGCTGTTTTGTGAAAGAGGAAGACTGAAACTTTACCATTTAGTGAATTCAGTTCTCACCATAGCACAGCTGTCAACCTCTTAGCACAAAAGACCTGAACAAAGCCAATAATGGGTGACTACAACCACCAAACATTCAGTGAATTCAGTTCTCACCATAGCTCTCAACCTCTTAGCAAATAACACCGGACAAAGCCAGTAATGAGAGAATATAGCCCCCAAACATTTTCAGTGAAATCAGTTCTTACCATAGCTCTCAACATTAGCAAAAAACCTGGATGAAGCCAATAAATACCTGGATGAAGCCAATAAATACCTGAACAAAGTCAATACTGGGTGAATACAGCCCCCAAACATATTCAGTGAATTCAATTCTTACCATAACTCTCAACCCTAGCACAAAACCTGATGAAGCCAATAATGGGGGGAATACAGTCCCAAACACAGGGATACATTTCAAATATCCATCTTGTACACTTAGAAAATTGCTAGAATAAAAGCTTGCTTTTGTTACCATACACTTTCTGAAGAAAAGAAGTCCAACATTGAAATGTGTCCATTTACATTTATTAACTAGGAAAGTCTGACTTTGAAAACAAAAAAGCTAATTTTTTTAGCAGAGGCCCAGGGAGAAACACTCCAGACAGCCAAGAATATAACCAAATAATAACACTTAGCTGTCAGGCAACAAGGACACAAATGCAGAAACCACAGATTTTATGAGGAACAGAAAAGGTATCAGGGAAAATCATGAAATATTTTTACAAATGGTGGTGGGTAGGGAATTCAGGCTCTTGCCACTTGGGCCCAAGGTACAGGGTTCAAGCCTTATTCTCTACCCACCACCATGTACACTTGGGGCATTTTACACACACACACACACACACACTACCTGAACGGTTTTGTTCCTGCATAATCCGTCTGACTTGAACGGGTCCCATCATCCGTTCCCGCTCAAATATCCTGTCTATGCTTTCGCTTTCACATAGCTCCCGCGATGATGTCAGCACGCCTACCCGCGAAAATAACACTGAAATGCTCAGCCACAAAAACTGTTTGAAATGCTCAGCCGATTGTCTATGCTTTCGCTTTCACATAGCTCCCGTGATGATGTCAGCACGCCTACCCGCGATCTTCTTAAAGAAGAACGCACATAAAATAACACTGAAATGCTCAGCCACAAAAACTGTTTGAAACGCTCAGCCGATTCCAGGGGGGTGCAAGTGCACCCCCTTGCACCTGCCTGCGGGCGCCCTTGTGTCTGACATAACTGAAGAAGGCAGTGTGGTTATCTTTATCGTCTTTGGTGTTTATGTCTCAAAGTTGACCTTGGATGTCTTTATGAGAGAATGTAGCTTTTTACTAGTGCTGCTCACAGCTGCCTTCCTTTTAGGAGATGTAGCTCTGTCTTGCATTAGTATCCTTCATCTGTTATACAGTTTGTTTATGGCTGGGGTCCACCAGACAGGCCACTTTCCCTTGGTGGAGAGGGTCATGTTATTATTTGTCATTGCATGGTCCATGCTATCTCGGAGATGTCCGTAGAAAGTGTCTGTGAAGGAGTCACCATTGTGTGTTGTGGTTTCCACTGGCCCAGTGGGCTTAACGGATACTATCTCAGTCCAAAGAAGTGTGAAGTCAACTTATGAGGTGTTTGTCACTATACTCTTTGTATTATACTAGCACTGACACAAGTGTAGACAATTTCCCAGATTCCATCAAACAAAACGGACATGCAAAATGTAACACTTCCACAAGACGGGTAAGCATACTGGATGTGATAATCAGAAATATGTGTACTGGATGTCAAGATGAGACGTGTATCCCTCACTGGTAAGACCAGACCATAGAGTAATCACACTGTAGTTACACATAACGACCCCAGTCCCTGGCCAGACTACCACCGTGAAACACATGTATAAAGCATAGCTTGCACCCCTACAAACCAATGTGGAATCCATGAAAAGCCCTGTTCAGGTCCAGAATATGGGACACACTGCAGAACACGTTATACAGGCATACCATGAACACAGCCAAGAGTGCTTTGAGTCTGCAATCACAAACAACAAGACACAATGCCATACACCCAGGCATCTGGCATGCTGGACACCATAAATTACTAAACCATTGAAGAGAATGAGGAAGCTACCACATGATAGATCAAACATGAAAAGTGAAGTAATCAGTGATCACTAGTATGGCAATAAAATGTGTCCACACATACAATCCACTAAGGCCAGGCAAAACAAGTATAATCTGTGAATCTAGTGGCAATGTGACACCTGTCCCAAGTACACACACAACAACAACTCACCCCAATAAATACAAATATATGTGATAGACGCAACCAGGTAGCCAAACCAGGGCCAGAGCACCCCCAAATCAGTACTGTCAAAAGTAGTCAGGAGGACAAGGTAACCACATACACCACAAACCCAGTCCCACATAGACCTACAACGACTATAAACCAAACACATAAACACAAAAACATTCCCAGAGGCCCTAATTACAAACACACAACACCAACACAAGCCTCCAAAGCAGACACCCAATAAAACAAACCCCAGACATAGCACATGTAACACATAGTACACAAAGCTGGTGTGCCAAACAGTCACAGGACAGAAGGAGAAACAACATGCCTGGTACAGTTGTAATAGGTGACTCCATAGTGAGACATCCTGCTGTCCCAGGGATGGCTTGCACCTGTTACCCATGAGCGTCTGGATATTGCCTAAGGCTTTTGCAAACTACAGAGATTCTCCCGTAGTCAAGGCCGAAAAGAGCAACCCACCACCATAGAACACAAAACTGGAAAGAAACAGAAGGGTAATGCTGATCAATGCCAGATGTGTAAACCTCAATATGCATGCTCCTGAGGCCCTCCCCAGTATGGAGAACATTGATGTCTGTCCAGTGATACAAACCTGCTGCAAGCCTCGTGACAGCACACCAGCACTACCAGGTAATGCCACATATCATGTGTTATGGCCACAAAACCTGTAACAAAACATAAAAGGAGGGTGAGTATCCATATTCAGCACAGACAGCCATACGTCCAGTTAACTGACAATGCTTATGTCATTGCAGTCCACCCATGTGCAACTAACTGTAGTCAAGACTGCTGTACAGTCTGTAGCATGCTACAGACCACACTTTCACACACAGGAACCCCACCCCACTGTCCTGAAGACAGTAGACAGTATGAATGTACCACCAAATACAAAACAAGGTACACACAAATTACCACATAGGTGGTAAACCATTATGTGTGGAAGGAGTAATCAGGGACCTAGTGACACAAGTGGGCAGTCACCTGTTATGTGACAGCCACATCGCCAATTTGTCTAGGAAGACTGTCTATATTGGACACTGTATCATGAAAGGATTCACAACTACGTCAACAAAGGTCATTGTGCCCCTATACTGTTCCCCTATCAGACCATATTGTAATATAATGCCTCATGTGGGATGTACATTACCTGGCACCTGCAGCAGTTAGAAAGACCTCAAAGGTACCTCAGCAAGAGTCAGAAAGGGTCTCAAGTATATCTCATATGCTGCCTGGCTGTAGACACCACAGCCGAATGCAGTCACATACTGCCAACACAGAGGCATTGTATGTCTGTTGTACAAGTCCATGTCCAACACAGAAGTAATGGACATGCTCCACCCCAGAAAAATCAAAGCCATCGGAGCTGTGTGAGTCAGAGATGTCAATCTTAGCACATAATCAAATAGGATGTGCTGGAGGGACAGATACCTAACCCTGAGTCTCTCCACACCCTGGAACAGAATACCACTACATGTTAGGCAGAGACCCTCACTGACACTCTTCAAAAGGAAGTTAGCAAAATGGATGGATAATTGTACGTGTACACTGGGGGTCTTTACTGTGTCATGTCCAGACAGAGGCACAGCTAAGTAAATCATAAGTGGCCATAATATTCACACAGCAAGGGGTGGCAAAAGCCACATGCACTGTGGCTAGGCTTACAAATGCCCTAGGGTGGATAGCCTAGTATGAACCTATGAACCTATTATGATACAAATTGTACAGGACACTAAGGATAACCCCAAGGCTGCTGCAACTGATGGTAGTAAGCGTGGTGTGAATTCCTGGATATGCTCTGGATCACACAAATATTACAAACATACCAAACACACACACGTATTGCCAACATACATCCTGACAGGTGCAGTGCAAACCCCCCCCTCATAATGCCAAATATCTTTCCCAGCAGACTGCTGCCTCCCTGACATTATGTCAGCCTTACTACAGGATATGTACCCAAAGAGCAGTGTACAACAACAGTGGGTGTTCTCAAGAAAGGTGTCGCCTGAATGGATACTAAAAACAACCACCACAGAATCCTGAGAAGCTTGGTCTGCACAGCTATGGAAAGGAACAGCATGTACTGCAGACATAACGATATTGGGGATCTATTGACACCCGACCCTACCCAGTGTGGGTTTATGACTTGCAGATCCCGCCCCTAAACATGTGTGACTCAGTTGAAACAGTGATTGAGGTCACTGATGAGGGCAATGTGGTCCACACAGTGTAGCTGGACCTTGCAAAGCCTTCCATACAATACCCTACGTGTTCAATATAGATATACTCACCAGCTTATATATACACCCCAATGACACTAGAGGGGTTGCAAACCAGACCAACGACAGAACTGACATGGCCAGACATGCTGCAGCCATGTCAGACTACAAACCACATATAACAGGTATCCCACAAAGCTTGGTCCTGGGACCTTCCCTGTCTGGTATATATGCCCCATAGGTACAGGCCAACATGTAAGGACTGTGCCTGAACATGTTTGCAGAGGACTACAAACCGCCTAACATATCTGACACTCCAGCTGACACAAGCATCCCACAAAAGGGCCACATAGAAACAGACAACCGGTGCCATAGCCATGTCAGCATGTGAAATGGAGAAAACTGTATAGTCAACCTCTGTGGATATACAGTAAGTGACCACCAATTACCACATAGGTGTTAACCCATTACATACTGCACATGTAATGACGGATCTGGGTACACAAGGTGATAGATATCCTGCATAGGACAAACATGTGGCTGTAGTGTTAACAGAAACAATCCATATACCAACCTAATCATGAAGGTTATGACATCTAGATAAGGGGAGGTCATTGTGGTTCTGCAGTTATCCTTCATCAGCATTACAAATGACCACAACAGCCCCTGTGGGGTTTACCTCAGCAGACATCTCCATCAACTGTAAAGTCCACAACAGTACCTCACCAGGAGTATCAAAGAGCTGGAACACATGTAATGTGTCGCCTGATTAAACAGAGTGCAACTCCACACACTGCCATGCTGGCCACCCAGACGCAAGCTGTGCCTGATGTAGAAAGCCATGTCCAAGCTGGAATCAATGAACATGCTGCACCTTGTACAATCTGAATGGCAGTGAGCTATGCACATGAGGGACCTGAACCCCAGCACTGACATACATAGGACAAGCTGTACTGCATTATCCATAACACAGAAGCCACCTCCACGCATGAGTAAACTACCAGTACAGGTTATCCATAGAGTCACTCATTGATTCTCCTCAACAGGAATCTTAATGAGTGGATGGGAGATGGTAGGTTTACCCTGGGTATCAATGTTATGTCACAGGTAGACAGAGGCGCAGTATACTAAACAAGACATATGTCATGGCAAACTACACTTACAATGTGTCGAAGGACAAACACACTCTCTGACTAGCATTAGAAATGGCCTAGGGCACATCAGTAGTGTTTGCCAATGTACACCTATGTTGTGGAATACACTACTGATGTTGGATGAGGCTGTTGTAAGTAGTTCATATCCGAACATAATGCAACATGGTCAGATAGGTTCATAGGTTCATAGGTTTATACTAGGCTATCTGCCCTAAGGCAGTTATAAGCCCAGCCCAGAGTTTTGTGGCATACGCCACCCCTTATATGGAAACAATACTGTGCCCATTAGTTTGTCATGCCTCTGTCCAGCAGTGACACAGAGACGATCCCCAGGGTAAACCTATGATCTCCCATCCACAGGTAAAGATTCCCCTTGAACAGAGCCAGTGAGGTGCTCTGCCTCACATGGACCGGGATTGTATTCCACAGCATAGGGAGTCTCTGAGTGGTACATCTATCCCTCCAATATGTCCTACTTATATCCCTGCTAAGGTTTAAGTCACTTGCCCTAGTGGTTCTGGTGGATTTGGCGATTTTGAGGTGGAGCATGTCCATTACTTCCTGGTTGGACATGGCCTTGCATGTCAGGCACATGTCACCTCTGAGCAGATGGTATGTGACTGAATAGAGCTGGAGTGTCTTCAATCTGGCAGCATATGACAGATGTTGGAGACCCTTTATCCTTTTGGTGTGGGACTTTTGGGGTCTCTCCAATTGCTGTAGATGTTGGGTGAGATACATCCAGAATGGGGCATTGTACTCGATCATTGGTCTGATAAGTGAAGAGTACAGGGGAACAATGACCTCACTAGATCTGGATGTGAATCCCTTCCTGATCAGGTGGGCAATGTAGAAGGTCTTTCTAGCCACATTAGCAACATGAGTGTCAGGAGAAAGGCCACCGTCAACCTGGGTCCCCAGGTCCATGATAACCTCCTCTGTGCTTACCGGATTGCCACCTATATGGTAGCTTGGGGTTACCTTGCTTTTCCCGAAGGGTATGACTATACATGTTTTGGCATTTACCGTCAGGCCATGGCTCTGGCACCAGCTATCAGTGTCCGTGAGTCCCTTCTGAAGGATATCCATGTCTGATGCACTGTCCAGTATGGCACCCAGTTTGCAGTCATCTGCAAACCTTGTCAGCCAAAGTCCTCCCATGTTGGCCTGTACCTCTGAGAAGTAGATGATGAACAACAGGGGGCCAAGGACTGAGCCCTGTGGGACACCACTTGTGACCGGCTTGGAGTCTGACATAGCGCCAGCAACTCTAACCCTGTGGGTCCTGTCCTTAAGCCAGTTTGCAACCCATCTTGTGACATATGGGTTTACATTTAGGTTGGTAGGTTTTTCTACAATACCCGAGTGGGGTATTGTGTCGAAAGCCTTTGCAAGGTCAAGGTAGGCTCTATGGACTGCCCTTCCCTCAGCAATGGCCTTAGTGACTGTTTTGAAGAAGTCAACCAAGTTCAAAAGGCATGATCTGCCCTTGACCAAGCCAAACTGGGACGGGTCCAATGTCTGCATGTCCCCTATATCTTTGTTTATGAGCTCCATTATGATCCTCTCCATAGCTTTGCAGACTAGACTTGTTAAGCTTATGGGATGGTAATTACCAGGGTCCGTAGAGGCACCGCCTTTGTGCAGATGTGCGCAACTGGACCCTAACCAGGCTGTTGTGCACACTATGGAAATGTAAAGCAGTGATAGGACTAAAGCCCAGGATACTGTCCACCACAGTGAAAGTACTGAACCACTACACTATACAGTACTACAGTGTTAGGTCAGTATGAACAGATGTTGACAATTGCATGCAAAGTATCCCATGCAAAACCTGCAGGCACAGTATAATCCCTGTTATGTTCACACATAAAGGATTTGGACAGTAACTACACAACATGGCACAGAACACACAACCATAAAATGGAGATATTTGTTGAAGGTCACACTCATCCACAAATGTGATGGGCTGCAGAGTTCAACATATGGAAAGCTCACACTGGGCATGCTCACACACTTAGATAAATGAGACATCTTTCACAAAACATGCCATGGGAAGGCTGAACTGGGCATGCTCACACACACAGTCCAAATGTTACTCTTAGCAACTGTGAAAACACACCAGAGGATGCTCATTCCCCTTTCTAGACACTGATCATGTCAGCACCCTATAAGTATATCAGGAGAAAAGGAATCTCCCAGTAATCCGAATAGCATGCTTTGCTAATGTGTCCATCTCTAGTGTCATAACATAGTTAGGTAGGGGGTTGAATCTAGCAAGTGTGTGTGTGAAGGGGTGTAAGTGTGTATGAAAGGAGCATCCTTTTTGGCAACTGTGTAAACACACCACAGGATGCTCATTCCCCTTTCTAAACTCTGATGATGTCAGCACCCTATAAGTATATCAGGGGAAAAGAAATCTTCCAGTAATCCAAATAGCACGCTCTGCTAATGTGTCCGTCTCTAATGTCATAACATAATTAGGTAGGGGTTTGAATCCAGCAAGTGGCAAGTGTGTGTGAAAGGGAGTAAGTGTGTATGAAAGGAACATCCCTTTTGGCAACTGTGAAAACACACCACATGATGCTCATTCCCCTTTCTAAACTCTGATGATGTCAGCACCCTATAAGTATATCAGGGGAAAAGAAATCTCCCAGTAATGTGAATAGCGCGCTCTGCTAATGTGTCAGTCTCTAGTGTCATAACATAGTTAGGTAGGGGTTTGAATCCAGCAAGTGTGTGTGAAGAGGGGGTAAGTGTGTATGAAAAGAATATCCCTTTTGGCAACTGGGAAAACACACTACAGGATGCACATACCCCTTTCTAAATGATATCACAATTATTTATGGCTTTTGATTACAGACATGTCACGTGTGTTTTGCCCACACAGAATGCCCATGTGTGCGGGTTGTCTCTCACAATAATGCATGACATTGATTAAACCAGTTATGGCAATGCACACATGATGTATGTGTGTGCCAAATACACATATGTACCTGTGACCTTCAATAGTTACCATGTGTGATGCCTGCCACATGTGAATACATGGTATTTGCACAGGGTAACATTATGACTGTGGTCTTCTGTGCAGGTGCTGCATGTGGGATGTGTATATACAGTGTGAGATGTAGATGCTATCAGCCTAGTAGTGAGGGATACACACCTGGTCTGGGGCATATAGTCTACATGCTGTTGATGAACAGGTGCTGCATGTTTTCACCTGTTGTGGGAGTGGTAAGACGTTGTTCCATAGCAATGCGGTGACCGCATGCTAAGAACCGTTCAGCTAGGGTGTTGTAGCTACAGTAATTCATCAGAATTCAGTAATATGTCAGCATCCTTGGTGAGGGTCTGATGCCAACCAAGATCAGGGTTCTACCAGCCTGTGTCACTTGCTCAGTGATCCCTTCCATGTTCCCTATCATGTATCCCAGTGAGGGACATCACACATCAGCTGTAGTGGCATGGACAATGACTGAGTCATATGTGTCCATGCATCTGACTGACCTGTATGCTTGTGTTATGTGGTGGACCATAGTGCCCCATGAGCATATCACTGTGACCTTCACCTTGTCCAGCCTGGTGAGCATGTCCTCACTGTACTGGACAATTAAAGTACCTAACACAACCGCAGCAGTAGTGTTGTATAGCTGCACAGACTGTGCTTGTTTGGCACACAGGATTTGTGTGCTATGTGTTATGCGTGCTGTGTGCAGGCCTAACGTATGCCTGTGTGCCAGCTGCAGAGGTGTCTGCCAGTCATGCAGGATGCTATCCTTAGGCTCCACGAATGGTCCGGTGTGTTTCCGTGCTTGTATTGCTGTCAGTGTAGGTCCACATCAGACTGGTATTGCAGTCACTGTAGTATTTCATGCCACCTGACAGGTTATGCCAGTACTGGGTTCAGAGTGCTTAGTCCACAGTTTGGCCATGTGTTTCCATCTCATACATGTGTTGTACATCCATGGGTAGGGGATAGGGTTGACTATGTACATGTGGCAGCTGTGACATTACTACATGACTCACATATTCCACAACTGTACCATAGAGGTGGCTGACAACTGACCTTTGCACATGCTACCATAGTATTGAGATTGCATTGGTGATTAACAGCACATAGGGCCAATGGTGAACAAGATACATAGGTCCATAGGTTCATACAAGGATATCTGCCCTAGGGCATTTATACACCTAGCCAGAATGTGTGTGGCTTTCACCATGCATTGTAAATCTATCTTGCTATGCCCTTTTCCAAGGTTAGTATACTGTGCCTCTGCCTAACAGTGACACATAAGTGATACCCAGGGTAAACCTACAATGTCACATCCAGTCATTAATATCACTCTTGAAGATAGTCACTGAGTGACTCTGCCTAACCTCTATTGGGATGATATTCCAGAATGAAGGGAGCCTCTGAGTTATGAATGTGTCCCTCCAGCATGTGCTATGTATATCACTCCTGAGGTTCAAGTCTTTCCAGTGTGTATCCTGATGGGATCTGGATATTCTGAGGTGCAGCATGGCCATTAAGTCAGGGTTTGACATGGCTTCATATGTCAGGCACAGATTGCCTATGAAGAGGCAGTATGCCACTGAGTAGAGCTGCTGTTTCTTTAACCAGTCAGTATGTGGCATCTGTTTGAGCCCTTTGATCCTCTTGTTGAGGTACGTATGTGGTCTTTCCAGTTGCTGCAGGTGTCTGGTAAGGTGCATGCCGACAGGGTCATTGTAGTCAATTATGGGCATGATGAGGGATGAGTAAAGAGGCACAATGTCCTCCCTTGATCTACATGTGAATCCCATCATGATGATGTGGCCCATATAAAATGTTTTCCTAACCACTTTGTCCATGTTGTTGTCAAATGGTAGAATGGTATCAACCTGTGTACCCCAAATTCCTTCATCTGCACTTAATGGATTAACACATATGTGGTACTTTGTGGTCACTTTGTGTTTGACAAAGGGGATGACTATACGCTTTTTGGCATTCAGCTTGAGGCCATGGCTGTGGCACAAGTTGTGTGTTTGCAAGAGGCCCTTTTGGAGGATGCGTGTGTTAGCTGGAGAGTTGATTATGGCATCCGGTTTGCAGTCATCTGCGACTTGCTCAGCCACAGTACTTCCATGTTGGCCTGTACCTCTGATAAATATATAATGAACATGACAGATCCCAGGGCTGAGCCTTGTGGGACACCACTTGTAACTGGTTTGGAGGCTGACATGGCTCCAGCGATTCTAACCATGTGTGTTCTGCCCTTGAGACACTGTGCAATATCCGTAGTGACATAGGGGTTAATATGTACACTGGTGAGCTTCCCTAGAATGCACAAGTGGGGTATTGTATCAAAGGCTTATGCAAGGTCCAGGTAGGCTGTGTAGACCACCTTCCCCTTGACAGTGGCCTCGGTGACTGTTTCAAAGAAATCAAACAGGTTTGAGAGGCAGGATCTGCCATTAACAAAGCCAAACTGTGTATGGTGACATGTCTGTAGGTCCCCAATGTCTATATATATGAGGTTCATGATGATCCTTGCCATAGCTTTGCAGACCAAGCTATTCAGACATATGGGGCGAATAGTGTCCAGGATCCGTTAAGGCACCACCTGAATGTAGTGGGACCACTGTTGCTGTACGCCACTCTTTGGCCACATATCGTGTAGTGAGGCTGGGATTGAACAGTAGTGTTATGTCTGGGTGTAGCTCTTCTTGGGGTTCATGTAGGACACAGCCTGGGACACTGTCTGGTCCCATTGATGCAGTGTTTATTGCTTTGGAGAGGGCAGCTCTTACCTGAGCATCTGGGATGTCAGGGGGGACAGCACTCTGCTGGGAGACATATATGCCCTTTTGGTGTGGTGGGGGGAGAAGGTAGCAGTGAACCTGTCCACTAGGATGATGGCAATGTCTGTGTGTTTGGTATTTCGTGTGTCATCTTGGACTACCTCTGAGCATATCTGGGTATTACCACCCAGGTTTCTAACATAACTACAGAAAGCCTTGTGATTATCATCAGTGTCTTGTGGAATCTTCTCTCAAAGATGGCCTTAGACAATCTTATGAGTGCCTGTAGTTGTCTTCTAATACTCATCAGTGATGCCTTCACATTTTGGAAATTTGTTGTATCATGTAGTGGCTTCATCCTTCTATTGTATAGTTTGTTTATGTCTGGTGTCCAGCACACAGGATGTCTGCCTTTGGAGGATTGGGTCTTGCTTTCATATGTGATTGCATGATCCATGCATTCCTGAATGTGTCCATAGAATGCCTTTATTCAGGTATCTGCAGTCTGGTCCATATTTTCAACAGGCCTGGGGGCTTTGAATGTTTCCACATCATTTATGAGGAGTGTGAACATGCTTGACATGAGCTGTTGACTGATGTCCCGCCCTCCAGACTGAGCAAGGTGAGGGTCACATTTAGCTACCTGTCGGGTGATAGAATGTGCCACATAACACAAGCACACAGGTCACTCCACAGCAAGTACAAGTATGAGGCAGTCATTGTCCATGCTGGTGTGAACAACCTGAGACGTACCTCCCTGGACCACATGGAAAGAGACACAGAGGAGCTCTTACAGCACCCTCTCAAACTCAGGACTCCCACACAGCCTTCATGCTGACACAGGAGAGTATAGATTTCTCTGCAAACACCATCATACTGGGTGACGTCAGCTACCCAAACATAGACTGTGAACATTACTCAAGCCACAATACCTAAGCTCTAGGGTTCCCATAGTTCAGACACTCTTTAGCTATGGAACAGGTAGTCAACTTTCCCACAAGAGGGGCAGATATACTAGACCTGATCATCACATACATGAGTACAAAATGCTCACCACTTGAAGTATATCCCTCATTGATGCAATCAAACCATATACTAATCACACTGGAGTACTGGATCCCCCACATATGCAAACCTCAAACACATTGATGTGTGTGTGGGAAATGCCCCTATTAGCAACTGTGACAGTACACTACAGGATGCAGATTCCCCTTTTGAAACACTGATGATGTCAGCACTCTATAACTATATTACCTGACTTAAAGTTCTCCAGTAGTTCGTATAGCGCGCTCTGCTAATGCATCTTTCTCTGGTATCATAACATAGTTAGGTATGGGTTTGAATCCTGCAAAGGAAATGTATAAGTGGGGTTTGTGTGAGTGCATAATGTTGTGAGGGAAAAGTGCCTTTTGCCAACTGGGAGAACACACTACAGGGTGCACATCCCTCTTTCTAAACACAGATGATGTCAGCACCCTCTAAGTACAGCATTAGAAAGGATTTCTCCAATTAACGCAAATAGCACACTCTGCTAATGTGTCTGCTTCTAGTGTCATAACACAGTTAGGTAGGGATTTGAATCTTGCAAATGGAAAGTATGTGTTTTACTGTGGGTGGGGTTAGTGTGTGTGCACAATGGTGGGGGTGGGATGTGGCTTTTGCCAAATGGGGCTATGCACTACAGGGTGCACATTTCCCTTAACAAACAGTGATGTTGACAGCACCCTATACAAACAAAACAACAAAAGAGAAGGTGTTGGTACCAATAACGCATGTAAGGTAACACTTCTTCAAGTAATGTCCACAAAACGAAGTAGGATAAACAAACAATCCTTTTACTCTATACAAGCAACATGACAACAGGCAACTGCCAGTACTCAGTATAGTGCTACATGCTACTGTAACACGCACATGTACCAGAATATACCTAGATAGTGTTTTGAAGCCTGAATGTGGCAAGTGTGTGGATGTGGGATGTTTCTGTGTGTGCATTTTCGTATGGAAAACATGTTTGATGTGGCAATCAGGGTACCGCAGTACCTGATGCACATAACACTTTTAAACTAATGAGGTTGCCTGCACCCTGTGGGTACAGGTAGAAAGGAGGAAATCGGTAGTAATCCACATAGTGCACTTTTCAAATGTGTACCTGTCATGTATAGACAGCTACTCATGTAGGGTAATAAATAATGGGAATGGCAGGTGAGCATGTGCATGTGTGGGGGTAGCAGGGTGTGTGTAAATGCATGTGTGACAGAACAGACACATATAGCTGAATCTACATAACAGCACATGATGCACATTCCCATAGTCAATGGTAGCATGTGATGGTGTGCAGCTGGTACACTTTGGTAAGTAGTATGGGTGCAGATAACAATTCAGGACATTCATACAGTTACTGCAGCAGGAATGCTGGGATATACACGCAATCATAGTGGAACAGTGAACAGTTACCAACATGTTACTACTAATACACATCTATGTAGTCACCCTGTGCATCAGCAACGTGTTTACCTTTTCCTGCACCAATGTTGTAGTATTCAGGAGGTGGCACAGTGTCATCATATGCACAGGGTGTGGGTTAGGTATGCCCAAGCCAGCCACTGGTAACACCAATTGACATGTGTGTGTATGTGTGTTTGTGAGGGGCAGCAGTACAGGGTGGGCCAGTGTTGGTGCAGTGTGTGTGTGTATGTGTTTGCCCTAGGTGTTAAATTTCTGCATGTGTGTAAGCACGCACACAGTCCCACATAATGGCTGCCATGTACAGGGTTTTGTGGACAGCCACAGACTGCACCTGTCAGGTCATCCAGATCAGTGTCTGTGGGCACGGACATGGTACCTGTGCCTGGCAGGGGTGCTACGGACCATATCCGGTACTAACCCAGACTGGGTACTGTCATCGGAAGCGGGGGTGTGTTGACTGGACACAGTTCCCTGTTGGGACTGTCCAGAGCCACGTGCACGTGGTCTCCTGGGCGTCTGATGACAGCACAGACCCAGCATTGCTGGGGCTGGTGCTGGCACTTGAGGTGCGTGAGTGGGCCTGTTGTCGTCTGCGGCCACTGCCAGCTGGTGCTGTTGCTGTTGCTGGCATACGGCCACGTCGACGTCGCAAACGCACACCATCGCCCTGGCCCATGGACATCTGGTTGTGGAGCAGCTGTTGTATGTCCCCACAACGTCTGTCAACAACATCTGTGAAGTTACGAATAGCATTCGCAACGTCACGCATGCCGTGACCCCACCTCCTCCTAACAACAAATTCAAACACATGTGAGTGATGCAACCATATACCAAACTGGAGGCTAGGCTCTCTCTACTCAATACTGCCATAACCAGTCAGGTGGAGAAGGAAACCACACACACTACACTTCCAGTCTCACATAGACCTACCACGACAGCAAAACTAACACATAATCTACAAGCAGCAGAGAGCAAAAGAGTGACTTTTTCCTGATTTAAGTATTTTTTCTGGCTTTTTGATTATTTACCGCTTAGCGACTGCATTTTTGCCTGTTTATACAGCTCTGCATTCTATTTAAACTGTTTTTGTGTTGATTAATTGTTTTGCACTTTTAAAAAGTTATTTTTTGCTTAATTATACCTGTAGGCTAACACACTCAAGTGCGCTAGCCGTTTAAAAGCATTTATAGCATTTACTGTCTGTTTTTCCTCTGTTTTCTGCAAAACAAAAAAAAAAAAAAAAAAAAAAAAAAATCTTGTTTTCCCGCCTTACTGAACTAGAATAGTCCAGTCTTCAGAGTTTGCTGATCTCTGGGCTTTGGCTTGGTTCCTGTGCTATTCCATATCCTTATTTGGATAAAGGGAAGCTTCTTTGTTCACCAGTGGGAGTGGGGAGCACTGAGCAGCCTATTTGTCCCTAGAGCACTAGAGCAGTGGTTCCAGCCAGAAACTTGTAGTCTATTGGCCATTTTGGGTTAATTCCTAGCTCTTTTCAACCCCCTGCTATAAAGCCCGCTTTAGCGCTATGATTTAGCTGAGTTGCCCATAGAGCACCATCGGCAGCCGGTTAAACAAAGTTAAACTATTTCTGGCTGTAAAGTGTGCTCTTCAATTTTTCCTTAGAACTTCTACTTGCAATCTAAACAGTCTATTCTCTATCTCAAAAGCTCAGCACTTGCTCCTAAAGCATTTTTATATAGGTAAAGTACTTATATACTAAACAAAGTACTACATTAGCCTAGAATCGCCTTGAGTACCCATTTCCTATAGGTCCCTTCTGACTCAGTTACACAGCAAACTTTTTCACTTTTTCTAGCATGTCAAGGGTCAGTTGCTAGCCTCTCCTGTTCAGCTGGTGAATCTGGGCATCTTGAGGCAATGTTACAATTGCCTCATGTACACAGACAACCCACTCCTTCTCCCACAAAACACAAATACATGTGAGAGATGCAACTATATAGCCAAACTGGAGGCTGAGCTCTCTCAACTCAGGACTGGCAAGACCAGACAGGAGGAGAAGGAGACCATGCACACCACAAACCCAGTTTCACATATAACTATCACAACTGCAAAACAAACACATAAACACACAAAGACATACTCGGAGGCACTGATCAAAAATCTACCAAAACTACAGAGGCCTCCAAAGCAGACACCCAAGCAACTGCCACCTCAAGACATAAGACATGCAACACATAGTTCTCAAAGTCAGTGTGCTAAACAGTCACAGCCCTTAAGGCCAAACACAATGCCAGACACACTTGTTATAGGTGACTCCATAGTCAGACACACTGACGTCCCACTCACCAGACTGAACAAGGAAAAGATCACAGTAAGCTGCCTGTCAGGCGCTAGAATCCGCCACATAACACAAGCACTCAGGTCACTCCACAGCAAGTACAAGTATGACTCAGTCATTGTCCATGCCGGTGTGAACGACCTGAGACGTACCTCCCTGGACTACATGAAAAGAGACATAGACGAGCTCTCAGATTATGTAGCTCAGGCCGGTATGACCTTGACCCTGAGCAGTATCCTACCCTCACCAAGAATGATGCCACAATACAGAGACAAAATGATCAGCTTTAATAATTGGCTTAATTACTGGTGTCATTCTAAGGGGATCCAATGTCTGTCTGCCTGGGATGACATGCTTGACAAGCCACGCTGCTTCGCAAGGGATGGCTTGCACCTGTCACCCCTGGGCTTTCGGATATTGGCAAAGGCTCTTGCCACCCCCATAGTGCCTTTTTTAGGCAAGGCTCAAATGATAAACTTACCACCCTAGAAAACAAAAATGGAGAAAAACTAAGGGTAATACTGCTCAATGCCAGAAGTCTAAACCTCAAGATGCATGCCCTCGAAGCCCTCCTCAGTATGGAGAACATCGATGTCTGTGCTGTGACTGAAACCTGATTCAAGGCTCCTGAGAGCACCCCAGCACTATCAGGTTATACCTCATATCATGCCGCCCCAAAATCCGGACCGAACCACAAAAGGAGGGGGAGTATCCATATTCATAAAGGATACCCACACCTCCAGGTTAGTGGCAACGCACGAAGCATCGGGGACCATCCAGGTGCAATTAACCATAGGTAAAATGGCCCTACAGTTTGTAGCATGCTACAGACCACCTTCTCAAACTCAGGAAACCCACGCAGCCTTCCTGAAGACACTGGAGAGTATGAATGTCTCTCCAAACACCATCATATTGGGTGACTTCAACTACCCAAACATAGACTGGGAACATTACTCAAGCCCCAACACCCTAGCCCAAAGGTTCCTGGAGTTCATAAACTCAAATGCTATGGAACAACTAGTCACCATTCCCACAAGAGGAGAAAATATACTAGACCTGATCATCCCAAACATGGGGACAAAATGCTTCACATCGGAAGTATATCCCTCATTGGTGAGATCAGACCATAAATTAATCTCATTGGAGATCCACATCCTGCCCCCACCCCCAGCAAAAAAGACCACAGTGAAGAACTTCTCAAAAGCAAACTTCACACTTCTTAAGACTGGAGTGGTATCCTTCAAGGCCCCCGAGCCAGTGGAAACCACAACCCACGCTGCTGAAACCCTTACAAATGCCTTCTACGAGCACCTCCAGGAATGTATGGATCAAGCAATCCCTAATAAAATCAAGACCCTTTCCACCAAAGGCAGGCGCCCGGTCTGGTGGACCCCAGCCATAAACAAACTCTACAATAAGAGGAGAAAGCTACTACATGACAGAGCAAAATCCCTAAAAGGGAAGGCATCTCTGATCAATACTAGCAAAAAACTACGATCACTCATAAAATCATCCAAGGCCAACTTTGAGAGAAAAATCGTTAATGACACAAAAGACAATCATAAGGCCTTCTTTAGCTATGTTAGAAACCTTGGTGGAAACTCCCAGATATGCTCAGAATTAGTCCAAAATGATAAAAAAATCACTGAACCCACAGACATTGCCAACATACTGGTAGACAGGTTCAGTGCAAATTTCTCCCCTCCCTCCCCCCCAAAAGGAGAAATATATATCCCACCAGAGTCTAGCCTCCCAAACATCTCAGATGCCCAGGTGAGAGCTGCTCTCTCTAAAGCAAAAAACACAGCATCAATGGGACCAGACGGTGTCTCCGGCTGTGTGCTACACGAACTCAATGAGGAACTAAACCCACACATAAGGCTGCTGTTTAATCTTAGCCTTACTACAGGATACGTACCCAAAGAATGGCGTACGGCAACTGTGGTCCCACTCCACAAAGGCGGTGCTTCTACGGACCCTGGAAATTACCACCCCATAAGCTTGACGAGCCTTGTCTGCAAAGCTATGGAGAGGATCATAATGGAACTCATAAATAAAGACATTGGGGAGCTACTGACACTGGATCCTACCCAATTTGGCTTTGTCAAGGGCAGATCCTGCCTCTTGAACTTGGTCGACTTTTTTGAAACAGTCACTAAGGCCATTGATGAGGGTAAGGCAGTTCACACAGCCTACCTTGACCTAGCAAAAGCTGACACAATACCCCACTCGGGCATCATAGAAAAGCTCACCAGCTTAGATGTAAACCCATATGTCATAAGATGGGTTGCAAACTGGCTCAAGGACAGAACACACAGGGTTAGAGTTGCTGGTGCCATGTCAGACTCTAAGCCGGTCACAAGTGGTGTCCCACAGGGCTCAGTCCTGGGCCCCCTCTTGTTCGGCATTTATTTTTCTGAAGTGCAGGCAAACATAGGGGATTGTGGCTGACAAAATTTGCAGATGACTGCAAACTGGGCACCATAATTGACACTCCATCAGACACAGACATCCTCCAGAGAGGTCTCATAGAAATGGATAACTGGTGCCAGAGCCATGGCCTTAAGCTAAATGCCAAAAAATGTATAGTCATACCCTTTGGGAAAAACAAGGTAACCCCTAATTACCACATAGGTGGTAATCCATTAAACACGGAAGAAGTTATCAGGGACCTGGGGACCCAAGTTGACAGTAACCTCTTTTGACACTCACATTGCCAAAGTGGTTAGGAAGACCTTCTACATTGCCCACCTGATCATGAAGGGATTCACATCCAGATCAGGGGAGGTCATTGTACCCCTGTACTCTTCACTTATCAGACCAATGATTGAGTACAACACCCCATTCGGAATGTACCTTACCCGACACCTGCAGCAGTTGGAAAGACCCCAAAAGTTCCTCACCAAAAGGATAAAGGGCTCAAACATATCTCATACGATGCCCAACTGAAGAAACTCCAGCTCTATTCAGTCACATACCGTCTGCTCAGAGGTGATCTGTGCCTGACATACAAGGCCATGTCCAACCCGGAATTAATGGACATGCTCCACCTCAAAAAATCCAAATCCACCAGAGCCACGAGAGCAAGACACTTAAACCTCAACACGGATATAAATAGGACGTGCTGGAGGGACAGATTCATCACCCAGAGACTCCCTACACTATGGAACAGAATCCCAGTCCATGTGAGGCAGAGCCCCTCACTGACTCTGTTCAAGAGAAATCTTGATGAGTGGATGGGAGATCGTAGGTTTACCCCGGGAATCATCTCTGTGTCACTGCTGGACAGAGGCACAGCAAACTAATGGGTATAGTATTCTCATCCTAAGGGGTGGTGAAAGCCACACACACTCTGGCTAGGCTTATAAATGCCCTAGGGCAGATAGCCTAGTATGAACCTATGAACCTATGAACCTATAATCACACAACAACATACTCGGAGGCTCAGACTACAGATCTGCCTACGCAGCAAAGACCTCCAAAGCGGACACCCAAGCAACCACTACCACAGAAACAAACACGTGCAACACATATCTCACAAAGCCAATGTGCTGAACACTCACAGCCCTTAACAGTAAACAACACACCTCATACACCTGTAATAGGTGCCTCTATCATCAGGCACACTGACATCACGTTCACCAGGCTTAGCGAGGAGAGGGTCACAGTGTGCAGCCTGTTGGGCACTACGACCCGCCACATAACACAAACACTCAAGTAACTCCAAGGCAAGTACAGGTATGACTCACTCAATGTCCATGCTGGTGTGAATGACCTGACACATACCTCCCTGGACTACATGACATGCGACAGAAAGGAGCTCTCTGAGCATGTAGCCCATGACAGTATGACCCTGACCTTGAGTAGCATCTTACACTCACCAAGAATGATGCCACAATATCAAGGCAAGATGATCCCTTTCAACAATTGAATGAAGTACTGGTGTCATTCACAGGTGAGCCAATGCCTGTCATCTTGGGGTGATATGCTGTACAAGCCACGATGCTTTGCTAGGGACAGCTTGCACCTGTCACCCCTGGCCTTTTGGATTTTGGCAGAGGCTCTTGCTACACCCATAGTGCCTTTATTAGGCAAGGCTCATAAGGCAAACCCACATCCATACGTATCACAAAGGATGTGGAACTAAGAGTGATGCTACTCAACACCAGAAGTCTGGACCTCAGGATACACGCACTCAAAACTCTACTTAGCATTATGGACATCGATATCTGTGCAGTAACAAAAACCTGTTTCAGGTTTCCCAGGAGCACACCAGCACTAACAAGTTATACCTGTTACCATTCTTGTCGGCCCCAACACTTGGACCAGACAACAAAGGAGGGGGAGTATCAATATTCATCGCAGATTCCCACACCTCCACATCGGTGGCAAAGTACCACATAGGTGTTAAGCCATTGAGTACAGAAGACGTAATTGGGGACCTGGGGAACAAACTTGATAGCAATCTGTCATTTGTCAACCACATGGCCAACGTGGATTGAAAGACATGTTATATAGCCCAGCTAATCATGAAGGGATTCACATGTACGTCAGGGGAGGTCATTGTGCCTCTTTACTCATCCATCATCAGGCCTATAATTGAGTACAATGCACCTTTTGGGATGTACCTAACCAGACACCTACAGCAACTGGTAAAGCCCAACAGTACCTCATCAAGAGGATCAAAGGGCTCAAACAGATGCCATATGCTGCCCAGTTAAAGAAAATCCAGCTGTACTCAGTGGCATACTGCCTGTTCAGAGGCAATCTGTGCCTGCCATATACAGCCATGTCCAACCCAGAAGTAATGAACATGCTGCACCTCAGGAAATCAAAGTCCCATACAGCCACACGCTCAGGAGACCTGAACCTTAGCAGTGACATAAATAGGACATGCTGGAGGGGCATATTCCTAACCCAGAGGCTCCCTTCACTCTGTAATGAACTCATAGTACAGGTTAGGCAGAGTCCCTCATTGACTCACTTCCATAGGAATCTGGATGAGGGGATGGAGATCATAGTTGTACCCCGGGTATCACTTCTATGTCACTGTTAGACAGAGGCACAGTATACTAACCTCGGAAAAGGGCATAGCAGCATAAATTTTAATTGGGTGGCAAAAGACAAACACATTCCACTAGGCTTATCAATGCCCTAGGGCAAATAGCCTAGTATGAACCTATGAACCTATGTGTACTGCTATAGTACTTCTGCCATATGTTGCATGTGTGTGTGTTGTGGGGGATGCACAGGTAATGGCCAGATATTTCTGCACAGGCAACACGTCTGAAACACTCTGGGTGTTCATCATACATACTGTATGTGTGTTGCCATCCAACCCTGTGATGTGGACACACATTACTCAGCCTGGATATACATATCCCAACAACACCACAAGCACAGTACACTACCTTGCTATGTATGTATGTAATTACACAGTTGTTCACTAGTTAGGACTGTGATGCTATCCATGCAGCCCACTGGGCCAGTGGAAGCCACAACACACACTGCTGGCCCCTTTACAAAAGCTTACCACAGACATCCCACATAGTGCATGTACTGTGCACACACATATCTAACCCAGACCGTATGCACACCATTATTTATCCTGTACAGTGGACTACAGATACAGGCACATTGTATAACAATAGCAGGAGGCTACTGCAGCACAGGGCAGATTCACATGAAGGCAATGCATCTGTGGTCAGCAGTGTTAAGATGCTTCACATTCACCACATGCACAGATATTGGCAACATTGTTGCAGACAGTTTAGGTGCAGGTACCCCCCCCCCATTCTCCTACACAAGTGGAATTAGTTATCACAGATGACTGTAACCTCCCTATCATCTCACATGTCCAGGTGAGGGCCACACTCAACATTGCAGAACACATAGCATCACTGTTACAAAATGGTATCCCTGGATGTGTGATAATGCTCACCCCTAGAGGACATAGCACCACATTACAGACTGATATTAATCCCTGGCCATACTACAGGATATGTACCTGAACAGTGCCATACATACACAGTGGTCCCACACCAATGAGGAGGAACCTCTACTGACCCTGGGAACTACTGCATCATATGCATAACTGGCCTTGTGTTCTAAGCTATGGAAGTTTTAAGTATGGACAACATGTACAGCAATATTACATATGTATATATTTCAGGACTATGTACACACAACCTATCTCATGGACATACCTATAGATAGTGAACTATGATACATTTGGAGGTGTCACAGTAAATGCAGTATTAACCTGCTACTTTGCATTACCTGTGTTTGTGGCAGCTGTTGCTGTGTCAGTGGTGCTGCTTGCTGCTTGCTGTTTGCTGCTGCTGCTTCTGCTGGTTTTGCTGCTGGCTGTCTTTATTTCTGTTTTGTTCTCTCTCTGTCTCTCTCTCTTTCTCTGTCGGTTTTGTGCAATGAATGTATTGCATGTGTGGAGTGTGGGTACTGGATGCTTTTGTAGGTATCTGCATAGGTCCATGTGATGGCCTCTGCACCAATTGTAAGGCAGCATTTGCTAATTGCATGCAGCCAGTTGTCTACTGATTGCATGTCTCACTGTGATTTCAGGACAGTGCTAAAAAAGGGTATGTGAGATAGGCGTTGCCCTTTCAGATTGTAAGGGCGTGGACCATGCTGGTATGCTGTTGACAGTGTTCTGTGAGTGTGAAGGTTAGTATGTCTCTCATGCTTCATGCTGTGTTGTAAATTCAGGTTGCTGCATTTCTCTCACCTGTTCCCTGTAGTGAGTGTGTATGCATACTGACACCTACAACTATATTTCATATGTATTGCTATATATATATATATATATATATATATATATATATATATATATATATATATATATATATATATGTGTACATATACATACTGTCATATATGTACATTAGCTGACATTATTGGGTACAAGCTAACAATTAGCAGGGCTGTTTCTGTTAACACTACACTAGTATGGGAATCCAGTAATTGGGACAGTAAAAGTCTGCCTGACATGCTTTGGGTAGTACACATACTATATTGCCTTTATCTTCATTCCTATTACATGTTCCACTTATTTTAGCACTATATTCCTGTATGAGAGTCATGGCTTACTGGTAGGTCATACAGACTAGTGTTACAATGGTCTTGTGGTAGGGCCTACTAGTATGCTTATATTTTGCTTTCAAATTGAGTACAGGGCCTATCAATCAAAGTGCTGGAGGCACCTTTAAGCAGTTAAGGGGTTTGTAGGTCTCACAGGAGTCAGGCTGTGTTGCAGATCCTGGTTGCTGCATTTATCTTCACTGTTTCCTGTAGTGAGTGTGTATGGATACTGACACCTACCACTATATTTCATATGTATTAATATATATATATATATATATATATATATATATATATATATATATATATATATATATATATATATATGTATGTGTACATATACATACCTTCATATATGTACATTACCTTACATTATTATGTACAAGCTAACAATTAGCAGGGCTGTTTCTGTGAACACTAAACTAGTATGGGAATCCAGTAATTCAGGCATTAAAAATCTACCTGACATGCTTTGGGTAGTACACATCCTATATTGCCTTTATATTAATTCCTAATATTACATGTTATATATATTTTAGCAGTATGTTCTTGTATGAGAGTCATGGCTTAGTGGTTGGTCATACAGACTTGTGTTACCAGGGTCCTGGGTTCGAGACTGACAGTAGGAATTTATTTTTCTTTCAAACTGAGTATAGGACCTGTCAATCAAAGTGCTGAAGGCACCTTTATGCAGTTAAAAGGGTTATTAAGTCTCACAGGGGCCAGGCTGTGTTGTAGATTGTGGTTGCAGCATTTATTTTCACTGTTTCCTGTAGTGAGTGTGTGTGAATACTGACACCTACTACTATATTTCACATGTATTAATATATATATATATATATATATATATATATATATATATATATATATATATGTGTATATATATGTGTGTGTACATATAATACTTTCATATATGTACATTACCTTACATTATTATGTACAAGCTAACAATTAGCAGGGCTGTTTCCGTGAACACTAAACTAGTATGGGAATCCAGTAATTCAGGCATTAAAAATCTACCTGACATGCTTTGGGTAGTACACATCCTATATTGCCTTTATATTGATTCCTACTATTACATGTTATATATATTTTAGCACTATGCTCTTGTATGAGAGTCATGGCTTAGTGGTAGGTCATACAGACTAGCCTTACTAAGGTGCTGGGTTCGAGACTGACAGTGGATATTTGTCTTTCTCTCGAAATGAGTACAGGACCTGTCAATCAAAAGTACTAAAGGCACTTTTAAGCATTTAAAACCAGGTCTGCACTTGTTTGCGAGGAACTCACGCATGCGCACTGGCATTGAGCTCTGCGCACACCCGCGCTATTTTCTTTGAAAGAAAAGAAAAAGGGGTGACAGGAAAGTGGTGAAAAAGGGGTCACAAAGAGGATAAGACAGTAGGGAAACAAGCTTGGAATTTGCAGGAAGGATGTAGGTGAGGCCCATAGCTGCCCATGTCTTTCTCAGCAACAGCTGTGCATTTCTATGCAATTTGGTGTGAAATTTGGAACCTTCCACCCCTGAGAGAGGTGTCAGGACAACATTAATACCTGTTGTACAGCCAATTGTAATTAAGAGTTTCAATGTCCAGCGGACATGTGTGCAACATGGACAGCTATGTATGGGGCGTAATTTTTTTGTGGGTACAGAGTGCCCTTTTTTTTTATCAGGTGAGAGTGGTATGTCAGGTGAGGTAGTTGGTATAGCTGGGGAGGTAGGTTGGGTAGGTTAACAGACAAGACAGACAAGACGCATACAGGGGTGGTGTATGACACATGTGGGGGGGGTTACACAATTGACGGGGACGGAGGTTGGGATATCCAAGACACATGAGCCCACAGATGGCAACAGTGGAACTGATATCCCCACCCATAGGCAGTTGCCACTGTTCCTTCACAGCCCAGGACAGGGCTGTGCTGGGGGCTGTGCAGGCGGGACAACGGGCAAGCCCGTAAGCTGTGCCACCTGGGCCTCAAGCTGGCGTAGGGGCCCAAGAACAGAGTCTTGGATCTCCCTTCGCACCACAGACCGGACACCTTGGAGGGTGAGTGGACGTGCTCCTCCGGCCACGCTTGCAGAGGGGGGACGGGCCCCATCCCCTGCAGCGCTTCCACCTGAAGGTGGCACAGGGCCACCGGAGGAGGGTCCGGCCTGGGCACTAGTGCCAGGTGCATTCGCCAGCTGAGGTGGGAGAGGTGGGTCCGCTGGGACCTGCCTTCCCAAGTGTTCTAGGTTTGTGTGTATGTTATGTTAGTTTGGGTTAGTGGCATATTATTCCATTCAAATTAGTTGTAACAGCATGCATTGGTATTCCCATTAAACAAACACCCAGATATTAACACCATTGAACAACGGGCATATCAATATCACATGCATTATTTGAACGGAAATACACAATTAAACAACATGCAGGGTTGATTAATGGCAACAGGCCATCAGGTTTGCAGGTTTGCAGGTATGACCAGGGCACATGCAACAACAGACATGCATATATTTTTGCAACAGAACAAATGTCCATGGTTAATGAAATGTTCACATACCAATATTTGGTGGGTTTTTTAATTTGCAATTATAGGGTGGGGTGGAGAAAGAAAATGATGACACAGTCATAAATTATACATTGATATACATTTGTAATAGAAACACAATTAACTTGTGGGTGATAGTTTCCAAATGATTTTTACTTGACTGTCATGCTAGACCTGTTACAGATACATCACTATCCTAGTTATTTTGAATTTGATCAGATACATCATCCTGCTACACTTTGATGACAGGGCAGGGGACAACTATGGATGTTTAGTATGTCAGACAATCATTCATTCTATCTGCAAATTGCTGACTGTGATCACCATATACAGATTTTGGCCTGAACATTCAAGAGTCAGACACACTGAAATCAGTTTGGGATGTTAAGTTTTAATTCCCACATGCATTTAGTTCTGTAGAACCACACTGAAACTTATATATTCAGGTGTTATTACTACTTTATTCATTGATACATGACCCTTTCTGTCACTCTCACACATCCTGCAATTTCACAGTTCAGGTTGGTACTTCTAGGCTTTGTTCACATATTAGACCTGTGGGGATTCCAACACTTTCCAGCAGCCTCACTTCTGTCATGATTCAGCATTTCAACAGGGATATATCTCACATGTGATTACCTCAGATTCTGAAGCTGTACTCTTGAGACTACTGCAGGTTATACTACATTTAATTAATGGTGGGACATCTGTATTACAGCACTATTTATTTCTATCACTTATATTTCCAATTTCACTTGCATACTGATGAACTTGTTGCAGCCATACCTGCAGACTTTTACTTGCTGCTTGCACATTCTATTACTTTTAAGCAATACACTGCAGTGTTCTGCTACGTGCTACACTATAATATTTATTTACAAGTACTAGGTGGGGTTACTAACCTGCATGGTGGCGCAGCCGCACCAGTCTGCGGTCATGTGTCTCTCGATTCATAGACCGGACACCTGCAGCTGTAATACAAAACAAGTAATATTGGGATACACATCTCCATGGTATTAGCTAGTTGAATTCCTTACATACATAGGTAAAATGTAACTTACTCAGTAGTGGGGCGTTGGGCATATCCCGGGCCTCCTGGATCCATTGGATCAACTGGTCTTGCTTACGTCGCTTCAGATCCGCATGGTGGTGACAGACCTGCTCACCAGTGCGTGGAATCCCAGTAGCACTAGTAAGATCATGAGCCAACTGGTCCCATGCCTCCGCCCTGTACGCTCCCCATGAGACCTGGCCCTGCATGAGTTGGGCCTCATGATGGTGAACTAGGAGCCAGACCATGTATCTAGACTCCTCAACGCCCCACCGCTGTGCTCGAAAGCAATGTCTCTCCCCTACTCCACTCATTCTGCCTGCAGGTGTATTCTACAATCGTTTATGCTGTGTATTCACACCTATGGGGCTTATATATGCTGATTTTCCCGCACATTTCTATGATTGGCCGGTTTAGAATTGTATCTACTTCACAGAAACTGCTTTATCATGCTCCATTTTGGATTACATCCTATATATATATGCTATTTCTGCATTTCTAAGTATTGCTGTCATGGCTTAGTGGTTTAGTACCTTGACTCTAGTGCATGGTATCCTGGGTTCGAATCTGACCACTGAATTTTAATTTTTATGACTGTCTGGAAATGACTTTAGGACCTGTCAATCAAACATGCCAAAAGCACTTTTAAGCACTTAAAACCAGGTCTGCGCTCATTTGCGCGGAGCTCACGCATGCGCACCGCCGGTTAGCTTGTGGGCGCATCGCGCAAACGGTGTGCGCTGGGTTACACCTTAATTGGCTAGTAACACACATGTTAAGCTAAGCACAGCTAGTTGCACACATTTTGAGCCTGTTAAACCAGTGCTTAGCTCTGAGCAAGCAATTTACAGTTTGTGAAACACTACTTAGCTACGGGCACTCTGTTTCACTGCAGTTTAACTATCAGTACATTTCTAACAATTTTTATTCTTGTATTACTTGGAAATATATGCTCCATTTCATTCCATTTTACAAAAGGAAATACTTTTACATTTGTACAATACTGTCAGGGGCCTTTTTAGTGCTTATTTACAAAAAAAAAAAAAGGGTGTTGTGTGGGCTCGAATCTTGCCTGCCTGCTCTCAAGCCGACAACTCTACCGCTCTGCTATTACTTCTTGGCTTACTTTGCATATTTAGTTCTTATATCCTTTTCCACTGATTGCTAACTGCAGTTGCGCTAGTAGCACACCCGTGCACACGAGCGCACACAGTAGCAAACATTTACGGGGTTTAAAAAAAATAAAACAGTTTTTATTTTCATTTTATTACATCTGTTCACTCTTTACATTGCTGGTCTGTGGGGGCATGTGTTGTGTAGTGTGTTTATTCACATTTCCATGGCCTTTCTCGTGGCTGTTTACTTTCAGCCATTATAGACTTCAGGGGGCGTGTCAGCTTGCAGGGCTTAGCCAACGGACACGCCCCCTACTGTCTTACACGGTCCGTGTAAGAGTTAGTGTGATTCAGCATGCCTCATGCACCTCATGCAAATGCATGACATGCTGACATCACACCGTTTAACTGCAGCCTCCGTGTAAGAGTTATAACTCTTACACGGAGGTTACCTGAATCTGGTCCATATATAGAACCCTAAGCAACATTTTCTAAACATGAATCAGTTAATAATATATTCAAACTTTTCTTAACACTAGCAACAATTTCATGAGAAAGAACATTGAACTGTGACACAAAATAAATATGTTGTTTAGGTTGAATAGTAGAATATAAAGCCTACATTTTGACTTTATTATTGCCATAACTAGGGTCATTTAATAGTTCATTTCTAGAAATTTTAGCTGCCATCCAATAGCCTAAACAATTGTATGGAAATATGTCCATTGTTTACATGACTCAGCAATAAAATAATTTTAATCAAAACATCTTTTAATATGTAAAAATTTCCTCTTAGGAAGGGAATAAACTAACTAATTAGGATGGAAACTGGTAGATAATAAATAATCAACAGTGGAACTGGATTTATTAAAGAACTTACAATGGGTTTACCCTGCTCTCCACTTGGTTACATATAAAAAAATCCATACAAACATTATGACATAATAAAAAAAAAATTAAACTAAGCCTATTCATATGAATTTCATCAGGAAAGGTAGATACCTTAGAAAGATCACCCTTACAAATAAAAATAAAAATTAAATTCATCCATAAAATGATCCATTAAACTTAAAAAAAATCAATGTAATATAAATATTCTTCAAAAAGCCCCTTAAATAAACTGCACAAGAAGGGGGAAAACATTCCCCCACGTTTGTACCTCTAAGTTGTTAATAAATACCATCAATAAATGTAAAAAAAAATATTTTTTAACCAGAATTTTATTAATTCAAGTAAAAAAGTAAACTTAGTAGAATCTCCCGAAAAAGGAAGTGTACAATAATAGTATAAAGATTTTTCACATTTATATGTAGCAAAGACATATCATGATCCCAAATAACTCCATTTGATTTACACAATGAGTCCATATTGTCCTTAATATAAAACAGAAGATTTTTAATATGCAGATATTAATAACTTTACCTATGTTTTCCAAACCATTCCCACAACCAAGGTACATTTATAAATTTTGGGAAGACAACAAAACGAGGCCATTTTGACCCAAGGGTTAAATATTTTTTTATCCACATCACTTTCTGATTTGTCCTTTAAATGCATTATCATTCTGCCTCCATACTACACTGTTCCCCTTCCCCTTTCCCTTCTCACATCAGTTTGAATGCCTCTATGGATTCCTTTTCCACCACCTATTCCAATAATTCATTCAATGGGATAAAAAAACCTCTTCCTAGTAAGATGTCCTTTCAGATTTCTAGAAAGTAGTTGGGATTTAGCACTTACCAATTATCTACCTGTGCCCCCACCCTTTTTACATCTCCCTAACATGATTTTTATAAACAATTCTACAGCCTGTTTACTATCACGCCCTTGAAGACCACAATTATGAAAATCATAATCCTGAGACCATTAAACTAAAAGACAAAAAAGCTGAAGTGTACAATGTCTAAAATTCATGGATATTGACTCCTCCTACCAGCATGAACCTAGGAAAGAGTACTAACATGCTCCCTGTAGGGGTGTGGAACATGTAAAGAGTGTTAATGTGGATCAAGCAGGATGGCAAGTCTATGAGTTCAATACTGTGATCTTCAGCATTTTCGTTTTTTAATACTATAGTCTTGGGATAATGATTTTCAACATTTTATGTAAGATTATGACAGTAAACCATGAATTAGTCTGTGCTTTTTTCGGATAGTTCTTATAACACGTTATATAAAATTTGATGAAATAAAAAGGTGTAGCCTGACTTGGATCCATTATAGTCAAAACATTATCTCTTTGGTTCTGGAGTATATCCCAGCAGTCTGTTTGTTGTTGGTCCAGTCCAGGAGCAATTAACACCCTGAAGATCTTTTCCGTGTTCTGTTGTTATTAGCTTCACTTCTGTCAGCTGATATTTCACATCGGAATTGCTTCAGCCCAGTGCATTACTTTGCATTTGTCTGCATGAAATCTTGTCTTCCATCATCTGCCCACACTGTCAGTCTTTCTAAATGCTTCCTTATACTCTTCCCATGACTTTTTCACCACTGCACTTATGGCTCTGTAGGTCAAGTGTTAGAGCATTAGTCTTGTAAACCAGGGGCAAGAGTTCAACTCTCATCAGGATCTGTGGTTTAACTTCTCTAGCGCATTAAAGAAGACAAAGCTTTTATACAGCTGCTGGAGTGACCTCAGAGATAAACAACATGTCCTATGCAGATAGACTAAAAGGCCCCTCCCTTTACTCTATCTCCTACTGACAATTATTGGTTCATAGGCTCAGAACATATTACTAGGTTAATTTCATAAGAACCCTTACAAGCTTAGCCAATATAACCGGATTTTACTCAATAAATGGACACTAGGGGCAAGAGGATGGCATGCATTTGTGCCTATGCACTGAGTATCTTACAGATTGCCACTGTCCATAAGGAACACAGGTACTACCCCTGGTGTGAATCTGTGATTCCCTGTCCATTGATCTAAACTGTCTTTGAAGTGGGCCAGGGAAGGGCTTAATTTGAACAGAAAGCCTGTTCCAAAGAAGGGGCAATTTCTGAGACACACATCTGTTTCTTCAGCATGTTTTGTTTGAGTCACTGAATAAGTTGATTGGGTGACTTTTTTGTTGCTTGACTTGTGGATGTGTAGCAGTTACATCAGAGCTGGATTTGTAAGTGCCTTATAAGTAATGTACATGTCACCCCTTAATGGTTGTGCCAGTGAGGCCTTTGAGGTTTGGGTAAATTAAATATGTGGAGGTGCTCACAAGTAAATTACCCAAACCTCAAAGTCCTCCCAGGTCCAGTCCTGAGAGACTCTGCATGCACACAAAGAAGACAATCTCCATCATAACACATAAAGCCATATGTCATTGTGTCACAACTATCAAGCACATAAGGCGAAACACTCCACAGCCCAATATTCTAATCATAGGAGACTCCATTGTGAGACACACTGATGTTCCTCTTACCAGGCTGGATAAGGGGAAGGTTACAGTTAATTGCATGTCAGGGTCCAGGATTTGCCAGATCGCGCAAACACTCAGGTCACTTACCCCTAAGTATGAGTATGACTCAGTCATAGCCCATGTGAGTATGAATGACCTGAGACATACCTCCATGGACTTTATAAAAAGAGAAATGATTGAGCTCTCAGAATATGTGTCACAGGCAGGTATGAGCCTAGCATTGAACAGCATTCTACTGTCTCCAAGGATAATTCCACAATACTAGCAAAAAATGATCAACATTAACAATTGGCTTAGCTACAGGTGGCATTCCAATGGGCTCCAGTACTTGTCAGCCTGGGTGGACATTGGTGACAGGCCAGGCTACTTTGCTAGGGATGGTCTTCACCTGTCACTTCTATGCTTTCAGATATTGACCAAAACATTATCCACCCCCATAGTGCCTTATTTAGGCATTGCCAAACAGACAAACCTTCCAACATAATGAAAGCTACTCAGGACAAGGTAAAGGTGTTACTACTCAACTTCAGCTGTCTCAACAAGAAATTGCACTCTCTGGAAGCTTTACTCACCCTGGGGTATGCTAACATCTGTGCAGTTACTGAAACATGGTTCAATGCCACTAAAAGCACTCCAGCTATGCATATCTATAACACCTTTCATACATTCTGACCACCCACTGAACTTGAAAGAGCAAAACGCTGAGGTGTATCTAGCTACATAAAGGTTAACATCTCAAGGCTAGTCAAACAAGATGACATTCTTGAGCTACTGCATATCCAATTAGCCATAGGAAAAATCCATTACTATATTCTTGTTAGCTAAATGTCTCCCACCATGAACCAGGAAACCCACACATCATACCTGAAGTTACTAGAATCACTCATCATCCAGCCCAATACCATTCTCATGGGAGATTTTAACTACACATCCATTAATTAGGAGGCATACATGACCACTAACATGCAGGCCCAATGATTTCTTGACTTTGTAAATTCAAATGCCCTGTAGCAGCTAGTCTGCACTCCCATTAGGGGAACAAATACTCTGATTTGGTACTCCCAAATATGGAAGAGTGCTGCCCCCCCAGTGATGTACTCACTGGTAAGATCAGATCACAAAGTGGTCTCCCTTGAAATATAGATAAAACTAGTCCCACCACCTAACCTTGAAAACTTTAAGAATGTATGTAAAGTAAATTACTTCTTTTAAGGAACGGCATAGCTAGTTACCAAACTCCCTTAAATCCAGAAAACACAGAAGCTAATGCAGAGGTCTACACAAAAGCCTTGTACAACCATATAAACAACTGCATAGAAACAGTAGTACTAGACCAAAGCCTTGTACAACCATATAAACAACTGCATAGAAACAGTAGAACTATACCAAAATAAACCCAGCTCAAACTGCAAAAACAAGCCACCCTGGTGGACCCCTGGTATTAATAGTTTGTACAACAAAAGAAAGAAAATCCTGTAGAGAAGTAACAGGGAATGTGCACAACAGAGCAAAAAGTCCCTCAAAAGCACATCGGGGAACTAGTCAAGTCTCTGAAAGCAGGCTTTGAGGAAAATGTTGCCTTCAAAGCTAAGGATAATCATAAGGCATTTTTCAGTTATGTCTGCAATCCTAAGGGCAACAACCAACAATGTACAGAATTAGTTGTAGATGGCATCACCTATAGTCAGCCAGAAGATATAGAAAATCTGCTGGCTAACAAATTCAGCTCAAATTTTACATCCCCATCACCCCAAGTTCTCCCCCAAGAACTACCCTCTACCATTCCACTGCCAATTATCCCCAAAGAACAGGTTGCCACTGCTCTAGCTAAAGCTAAAAACACAGCTTCATTGTGGCCTGATGGTATATCATGTTACCTCTTAAATAGCTTAATTCAGGACTTATCAAGCCGATTAGTATCTCTGTTTAACCACAGCATCCGTAATGGCTTTGTCCTAGTAGAGTGGAGGACTGCAACTGTCATCCCTTTGCATAAAGGGAGACCATCTACTGACCCGGGAAATTACACACCCATACGTTTGACTAGTCTTATATGTAAGACCATGGAAAGAGTAATCATGCATTATTATTATACTGGATATTTTACTATTTTACTATACTGCATATTTTACTATTTTACATAGTGGTAATTTTCTAGGTGTTTCCAATCAGTTTGTAGAAAGGTAAAACAGGTTGTGTTTGTGTGTTGGACTGCTGGTAATCTCATGCTTGCGGTAGTCTGTGTTTTAAAAATGGCATTAATGGTGTATTTTGTATCTGTGGAAATAGTCACTTATTTATGCAGTATTTTGAGGGGATCTAAGCCAAAATAAAGATGTTAGTTGTGCTGTGCATACCTCTCAACTATTCACAGTATTGCAAATTGCCCCTGATGGGGCTTCATCTCACACATGTGGAACACAATAACATTGCGTATTTCATATATAACTTCCATATGTCCACCATCATCTCCATGATCTACTCCCAGCACTATCATCATTCAGTTCTCTATCATGCTCCATATAATTCTATTTATTTATTTACTTTTGTTTATTGGTGTGGTACACTGCTCAGTAATGACCAATTTCAGGCTTAGCCCGGGTGAAATACAAAGCATTTCACAAAAAAAAAATACAGAAATGTAAACAATAACAGAATAGTTTAGACTAATAACATAAAAAAACCTGTGTATATATACATTCCACTCAACATAGTGCTATGTAAAATCAAGCACAGTGTAATGTACGATATATATATATATATATATATATATATATATATTAGTTTCTAATGTTGGTCAATCTTCAACAAGTCCTGAGAGAGAATAGACTCAGAAAGGAGATAGGTTAAGTGACATGTCCTGTGTTGAAGCAGAAACATTTGGCTTGGTGAACAACTACTTTTTGAGCTGCATTCTGATTTTGGAATAAGTGCTGATTTCCTTAATGCTAGTGGGGAGGCTCACCGAAGACTAGGTACCTTAGAACAGAAAGCATGTGCAGTGCTGTGGAGTTTGGTTCTAGGAGTAATGAGAGTTGGTGTGCCTTGTGAGTAGGGTCTCAGGTTGTATGAGGAGTTTTTTTTTTTGTGAACTCTAATTGTAAGGGAAGTAAATGTGTGACTGAAACAGTTTTAGAGTTTGGATCCTAAAAGTAGGTTAGATATTTGTTTTATGAGTAGATACTTGGCTTTTTCTAGGGTGATACACTGATACTCACAGAGACGTTAGTTTGTAATGAATCTGCAGATGCCATTAGAGATGGTCTGGAGAGTGGCAATGTTTTTCTTGGAGGCAGAAGAAAATACTGGGAGTCCATATTTAAGTTGTGAAAGGTGAATTGCTTTGTCAATGGCTGCTTTAGCTGGTTGGGATAGAAAAAGGGAGATGTTTTTCGCCTGGAAGAGAAAGTTTATTTTTGTTCTCACTTTGCATATGTAGAAATGGACGTTTAGTGACCAATCAAGCCACAGTCCAAGGTATTTGAAGTAATCTGAAGAAATTGTTTCAGGAATAAAACTTTGTTTCTTCATAAACTGCACTACATATCTGTCCTACAGTTTCATACTACATTTGCATCAGAAATTAAAAAAAAAAAGCAAAACAGTTCACACTGCATACAGAAGAATTTAAATAATGTACCACATTTGCACTTTATTCATCTGTTTTTACTGTATCTGTGCTTCTTCCTACTTTTATTACTTTAAATAGTGTTTTCTTGCAATTTCTTAATGTTCAATTGCATTAATCTGCTGCATTTATTACTGCTTGTTAGTAACCTGATTGAACTGCAACTGTTATTCTAAGCCTCTTAGTTTTGATTTAAGCACTTGGGCTATAAACTAATTATTTTACATAAAGAAGATTTGTGGTTTACACTCTTGTAGCAGGAGAGGATGGCCTGCACCCTTCTGAGTTGGAAATTGCTAGCTGAAGGCTTATTGTGTCTCCTATTCTAAAATTGTCTTAGTTATGGTTTAAGCACTTTGCCCAAAACCATTTATTTTACATTAAGTAGGTCTGTGGTTTACACTTTTGTGGGAGGAGAGGGTAGCCTCCACCCATCTGAGCTGGGAATTGCTGGTGAAGGCTTATTGTGCCTGTTATTCTAAGTGTCTTTGTTCTGATTTAAGCACTTGGGCTCCAAATCAGTAATTTACATTAGGAAGATCTGTGGTCTACACTCTTGTGGCATACTGTCCAGATAGATTTTTTTAAACTATTAGATCATCTAGTTTGTGCATAGGTGAGTATTGCTCATCAAGTTCCTTGTCTTATTGACTTGTTCAATATTTAAGTTTTCCTCACTCCTCTCTATCAGAGCAGTAGCCAAGGATATGCATTTCCCAACTCTCACTGTGGCCAGTCTGGTTGAGATGGGCATTTTGAGGCATTGTAGAAATTGCCTCATGTACACTGACAAATTATTCTTAATAAAGCAGATACAGTATGCGAGAGGTGTAAATACACTTTAATGCTGGAGGCAAAACCCTCTCATACAACCAGAATCAACCCTATAGAGATTATCAGAGACACTTGTACCACGCTTACTGCACAGGAAAAAGACCCTACACATAATACTATTCATGCTGAGGCAGTTAGCAGAAACCTACCTATAAAACTAAGACCTCCTGCACAGTACAATCAAAGAAAGGGTCCTCAGCCATCACATAAACTGTCCATTAAAACACCACCTACAGCTACACTGTATCCAATGCCTGCACTGCTAAGCCCTTAAGGCAAACCAGCATACAGCCAAATTTCCTGGTCATTCTTGATGCTACAGTGAGGTACACTGATGTTCTACTCACCAGACTGAGGAAGGAGAGAGTCACGGTTAGCTGCCTTTCCGGGGCTAGGATCCATCAAGGTACTCAGATCATTGAATCACATTTACCAGTATTACTCTGTCATAATTCATGTGGGTGTTAGACCTGAGATGTACCTCCCTTGACTATATGAAGCAAGACATGAGTGAGCTCGCTGATTATGTGTCGCAGGCAGGCATGAGCCTAGCACTGAGCAGCACACTACCTTCTCCAAGGATGATACCATGTTGTCAACAGAAAATGACTGATTTTAACAATTGGCTTAGCTTCTAGTGTCAGTCCAGAGGGGTACAATATTTAATGACCTGGGAGGACATGGTTGACAGACCGCGCTGCTTTGCCAGGGAAGGTCTGCACTTATTCCCTCTAAGATTTTGGATATTGGCAAACACCTTTTCACCCACATAGTGCCTTTTTTTGGCAATGCCAAAGTGACCTAACTGAACCTATGAAGGACTATCTGAATGTGTAACTGCTTAATGCCTGAAGTCTTAACAAGAAACTCCCTGTATGCCTTCCTCTCCCTGGAGAGTGTAGACATTTGTGTGGTAACAAAGACACGATTTAAAGTCACTGAGAGTACCCCAGCAGTGCAAACTTATAATGCCTTTCACACATTTAAACCAGATACCACAAAGGAAGGAACTAAATGTGGAGTCTCAGTCTAAATTAAAACCAGTCTCACATCCAGAATAGTTAAAATGTATGATCCACTGGAATTTATACATGTGCAACTCACCATAAACAGGATGTTGTACCATATCCTTGCAACCTATAGGGCTCCCTCCATGTCCCAGGAAACCCATACTACCTATCAGCATGTACTAGAGTCCCTTGTTGTTCAGCCCAGTACAATATTCATGGGGGATCTCAACTACCCCACTAGAGATTGGGAATCCTATGCCACTTTTAATGCACAAGCCCAGCAATTCCTAAACTTTGTTAATACCACATCCTTCAACAATCTGTCCATTCTCCTACCAGGGATAAAACATCATTGACCTTGTGCTCACAAAGATGGAGGCCTATTTCCCTCACCCAGTGTAAAATCTTTGCTCATCAGATCTGACCATAAGGCAGTATTACTTGAAATAAGAATTAAATCCAGGCATCCAGTGAAACCAAAAACCTTTAGGAACTATTCCAAGGCTAACCTCTCTCTACCAAGTAACACCTTGGCTAAATTCCAAGCACCCACAAACCCAGTAAACAGCATAGTGTAGCATACACTGAGCTATTTACAAAATCTCTGTACAGCCATATTGATAGCTGTATAGAGAAAGGTGTGCCCACTTGTATTAAGAATAAGACAAACTCAAAAGACAAGCCACCCTGGTGGAATCACATTGTCAATCTGTTATATAGCAAAAGAAAAAAAATATTGACCAAGCATAGGAGGAACAAATCTATGCATACTAAAAGCCTCCTGACCAATCTAAACAGGCAGCTAAGAGGATTACTTAATACTTCAAAGGATGAATTTGAAGAAAAAATAGCTTCCCAGGCAAACAGCAACCACAAAACCTTATACAGCTATGTCTGTAACCTCAGAGGAAATACACAATAATACACAAACCTTATTGGAAATAGCATCACCCACACTGAACCAGAGGCCATTGACAATCTTTTGGCTGACAGGTTCAGCTCAAATTATTCCCCTCCCCTACTCCCCCCGATAGTCCAAATGAAATACCACATAACACAACCCCCAACCATTACTACAGAACAGGTTATCAATGCACTTTCCAGGGAGAAAAACACTGCATCAATGGGCCCCGATAACAACCCAGGATGTTTAATAAAGTGCATGAAACATGGCCTCTCTGATCCACTTGAATCACTTTAAAACTGGTGCCTTCAGTCAGAGTTTTGTGCCCAAGGAATGGAAGATGATTAAAGTAATTCCCCTGAACAGAGGAGGTCAAACCACTGATCTGAGTAACTACAGGCTCATAAGTCTTATCAGCCTCATAAGTAAGGCCATGGAAAAAATCATCATGGACCTGCAAACAAACCTGCAAAAGCTGGACGCATCACAGTTCGGCTTTGTAACAAAACCTTGACTTAAGGCATCAGTTTTAAAGTAATTCAAGTGGATCAGGGAGGTCATGTTTCATGCGCTTTATTAAAGTGACAGATCCCATAAGATCTGCCCTACCATACCCCTCAACAGTTCAGATTTTTGCAGAATGTCCTCATTTTTTCCTCATATTTTTGGTCTGTACCTCATAAAATTTGTGATTTTTCTATATTTTTGTGGCAAATCATTAAGGACTGAATTCACTAAATAATGGCAGACATTTGAGTTTCAGACTTCATAACCTTCAGAAAATGCATGGTAACACAAGACCTTTTTATTCCAGCAACTTTCTAAGTTTATAAGAGCAATATTTAAAATTGTCCCAATTTTTGAGGCTTTGTCCTCCTATTATTTTGGCTTTGACCAGATTTTTTTTGTGCTAAGAGGTTAAGAGCTATGCTGCCCTATATGACGTATCCAATGCATCATAACCACATTTCAGTGAATGTCTGAACACTTGGAGTGACACTTTTACTTGTCTCATGTATGTCTCTCTGTAGATTCTTGTATGCATTTCCATCTGCTTTATTAATGATTTGTTCTTGTAACAACTCCAAGTATTTTACCATATGAAAGTGGGAGATGAGAACCCTTACAGCAAGGGTAGCAGAAGTGTATGTCTTTTTAAAAAATCTGTCTAACAATAATTTTTTTTTCTGTCATTAGACAAGGAGGTGTCTGGCTGCACCCTTAGTGGGCACTCTTGGTGGATTCAGTAGACACTACTATGGAATCTGCTTGTGGGCTGTTGTAAATGTGCTTGTGGGTGTCAAGCACTATATAAAAATGATCCAGCATTCTAGGGGCAGGCAGATGAGAGTCAGGGTGCAGAGAGACGTCCTCAAAGACATCATCTAGAACTACATGAACCAGATGGATAGCTAGTAGCCTGGAAAATGGTAAGCATAGAACTTGTGTGTAATGGGTTTGTGCTTGAGAAAAATCTTTGGTCTCCTAAGTAAATTCCTGCTACATCTCGTGCAGGGTATCCACAAAGGATAACTACTCGGGAGGGAAATACAAACAGAGGGTGTCATCAAAGTCTTAATCAGGAAAAGATTGCAGAGACAGGTGTTCAGCATAGGACAACTCTTCCTCCTCTTTGGTTATGAGGAATCCGAATCATCCTGAAGAGAGAAATCCATCCTTGTTTTTCCAGGAGAAGCTTCTGGAACAGACACCTGTTTTTAGCTGGGCTCCCTAGACCTCAGAAAAAGCATGAACTACTGTGCCAGCTTGAGCAGGTCCTATGCCTCAACCTGACTGAAGCAGCAAAATACAGGAGTGGCGTACACTGGGGTAAGCTAACAGGTCTCTTTGCTTTGGGCATCTGAGGTTTTGGAACTAAGGTCTCATTACACATCCCTACCAAACAAGTAAAGTCTCTCTCGGTTACCAACACTTGAGTGTCAGAAGCCAAAGTGTGCAAAGTGGCTTTGAGCCCAATTGATGTTTATGTGGCAGTAGTCACAGTAGTGAGACCTTCTGCTATCATGGCCTCCCAAGGGGTTGCACCAGAGGGCTTGGACCTAGTGGTCATAGGACCAAGGGTCTGCAAAGGCACTTCTCCTGAGTCATTGTCTGACCTAGTCATTGACTCAAAAGGCTCTCCATCATCTGGAATGTCTTTCTCCATTTTCTTATCTTTGTTGTTCTTGGGCAAGAACACAGCTGAAGACAAGACATGCAAAGACACTGTTAGAGCTAGGTCTGAGGACTCCATATGGGCCACAAGGGAGTTTCATCAACTGTCACCATCACTGTCAATTTAATGCCACTTTGCTAACTTCTTGGAATATCACGCCATACTGTTGCAGGTCTTCTCTCACATAATCCATCCAACTCTTTGCTGGGTATCCTCAATTCTTCTTGCCTTCTTCCATCTTGTCCCAAATCTTCTTCTTCACCAGATGATTTTCTGCTTTCCCGCACATCTGCCAAAGCCACCGTAATGTGCTCTCTTTGACCTCCTTTGTAACTGGGGCTAATTGAGCTTCTGCTCTGATGTCCTCATTTATTTATCTGTCCCACAATGTGCATCCTATCACCCATCTCAGCCACTTCATTTTATCACCTCTAGCTTTCTCAACTGCTCTGCCTTCACTGCCCAGGTTTCTGTACAATACAGAGGTAATGATCACACCACTGTTTTGTATACCTTACCTTTCAGCTTCTTTTACATTCTTCTGACAAATACTACCTATAACATTCTGTGCCAGTTTGATGCAACCCCTACTCATTCAGGATTCCCTAAATCCTTTCCCCTCAAAGACCCCTCCCAGATACCTGAAACTGTTAACCTGTTAGACTATTTTCCTTTCTATCCCAGTTTTCAGATTCTTCTGATTTGCCCCATTTGCTGTCATTACAGCTGTCTTATCTGTACGTCCCATGTGCCTTCAGTTTTGCATTCCATTCTTCCATCATTTGCTGAAGTTCTTGTTCAGAGTCTGTCTGTAATGCCACATCATCTGCATACATCAACTTTGTTGATCTGTTCTCCCCAACCTGTTTGCTAATGTAGTCCATCTGCAGTATGAACAGCAGTGAGCCCGGAGCCAACCATTGAAGCACACCCACTCCCACTGGGAACCCCTCTGTGAGTCCGAACACTGTTTGTACTCATTTCACTGGGTTCTTGTACATAGCATGCACTAATTCTGCCAGTGTTTCTAGGACTTTCAAACCACTGAAGGACTGCACAAATTAGCTTTCTTGGGATATTGTCATATGCTTTCTCCAAGTCTAGGAATGCCCGATTAGACTCTTTCTTCATCTCTAGTTTCTTCTCAACTACCTGTTTCATTGCAAACACTGGGTCACTTGTGTTGCCTCCTGATGTGAATATGAACTGTTTATCTCCCACCTTACTTTCAAGTAGTCTGCATACTGGTTTATCAGTCACCCTTTCAGAACTTTCATATAGTGTGACTGGAGTTTGATACCTCAAAGTTGCCCACAGCTGTGAATGTCCCCTTTGTTCTTGAACAGTGGCACTAGAATGCTTACTCTCCAATCATCTGGGATATACCTTTCTCTCCACTGCGGAAAACAGTACACATGCCGCTGAATCACTTACAAATGCCTTCTACCAGCACCTGCAGGACTGCATGGATAAGGCAATCCCAAGCAAAACAAAGACTCTCTGTACCAAAGGCAAGCGTCCAGTCTGGTGGACCCCAGCCATAAACAAACTCTACAACAAAAGGAGGAAGCTACTACAAGATAGAGCAAAATCCTTAAAAGGTAAGACACCCTTGATCACTATAAGTAAAAAACTAAGAGCTCTCATAAAATCATCCAAAGCAAATTTTGAGAGAAAAATAGCTAAAGACTCAAAAGACAATCATAAGGCCTTCTTTAGCTATGTTAGAAACCTGGGAGGAAACTCCCAGATATGCTCAGAACTAGTTCAAAACGATGTGAAGATTACTGATCCTACGGACATTGCCAACATACTGGCTGACAGGTTCAGTGCAAACTTCTCCCCCCCCCCAAAAGGAGAGATATCTATACCAAATGATTGCAGCCCCCCAAACATCTCCAACGCCCAAGTGAGAACTGCTCTCTCCAAAGCAAAAAACACAGCATCCATGGGACCTGGTGGTGTCCCCGGCTGTGTGCTCCACGAACTCAATGAGGAATTAAACCCACAGCTAGGACAGCTGTTTAATCAGAGCCTTACCTCTGGATACGTACCCAGGAGTGGCGCACTGCAACTGTGGTCCCACTTCACAAAGGCAGTGCCTCCACCGACCCTGGAAATTACCGGCCCATTAGCTTGACAAGCCTTATCTGCAAAGCCATGGAGAGGATCATAATGGATCTCATAAATAAAGACATAGGGAATTTGCAGACTTTGGATCCAACCCAGTTTGGCTTTGTCAAAGGCAGATCATGCCTTTTAAACTTGGTTGACTTTTTCAAACAGTCACCAAAGCCATTGATGAGGGAAAGGCAGTCCATACAGCCTACCTCGATCTGGCGAAGGCCTTCGATACAATACCCCACTCGGGTATCATTGAAAAACTCATCAGCTTAAATATTAACCCATACATCACAAGATGGGTTGCAAACTGGCTGAGTGACAGAACCCACAGGGTCAGAGTTGCTGGCGCCATGTCAGACTCAAAGCCTGTCACTAGTGGTGTCCCACAGGGCTCAGTCCTAGGCCCACTCTTGTTTGGCATCTACTTCTCAAGTACAAGCAAACACAGGAGGGTTATGGCTGACAAAGTTTGCAGATGACTGCAAACTGGGCCATAGTAGAAAACACATCTGACACAGATATCCTTCAGAAGGGTCTCACAGAAACGGATAACTGGTGCCAGAGCCATGGCCTAAAGTTAAATGCCAAAAAATGCATAGTCATACCCTTCGGGAAAAACAAGGTTACCCCTAGCTACCAAATAGGTGGCAATCCACTGAGCACAGAAGAAGTTATCAGGGACCTGGGGACCCAGGTTGATAGTAGTCTGTCATTCGACACCCATGTAGCTAAAGTAGTTAGGAAGACCTTCTACATTGCCCACCTTATCATGAAGGGATTCTCATCTAGATCAAGGGAGGTCATTGACTCCCTCTACTCATCACTCATCAGACCAATGATTGAGTACAATGCCCCATTCGGAAAGTATCTGACCCGACACTTGCAGCAGCTGGAGAGGCCACAAAAGTTCCTCACCAAAAGGATAAAGGGTCTCAAAAATCTGTCCTATGCTGCCCGACTGAAAGAACTCCAGCTCTATTCAGTCGCCATCATTGCTCAGAGGTGACCTTTGCCTAACATACAAGGCCATGTCAAACCCAGATTTGATGAATATGCTTCACCTCATAAAATCTAGATCCATCAGAGCCACAAGGGCGGGAGACTTAAACCTCGACACGGCTATTAATAGGACGTGCTGGAGGGATAGATTCATCACCCAAAGACTCCCTATGCTGTGGAACAAAATCCCGGTATATGTGAGGCAGAGCACCTCGCTGGCCTTGTTCAAGAGAAATCTTGACCAATGGATGGGAGATCGCAGATATACCCCAGGGATTACCTCAGTGTCACTGCTCGACAGAGGCACAGCAAAATAATGGGTATAGTTCCCCATACTAAAGGGGTGGCATAAGCCACAAAACTATGGGCTAGGCTTGTAAATGCCCTTGGGCAGATAGCCTAGTATGAACCTATGAACCTATTACTTCCCTAGCTCACCCAGCATCTTGATCATGTCTGCTATGACCTCATCTGACCTTGCTGCTTCCCCTATCTTCATTTTCTTTAGTGCTGTTCGTATTTCTTCTAGGGGGTATGACTACCTTAAAGCATCAGGGATGGACTTATACATCATTATTGCATTTGTGGCAGTAATGAGTACAGATGGTTACAACCTAATTTGAGATCTTCATAATACGTACGGTATATAGTACTAACTATCAGAAATATACCTGACTTGTCTAAGGGTACAGTAGAAAACCATAAAGTAAGAAGAAAAATAGACCCTGTCAGTACAGTAAATCCTTTTTGAGTAGTTATCAGAAACCTACCTGACTTACGTAAGGGTGTAGCATGGAACCATAGAGTAAAAAGAGAAACAAACCACTTTATTATAGTAGATCTATTTAGAGCAGTTATCAGAAACCTACCTGACTTACCTAAGGGTGTAATATGGAAGCAGAGAGTAAAAAGAGAAACAAAGCGCTTTATTATAGTAAATCTATTTAGAGCAGTTATCAGAAACCTACCTGACTTACCTAAGGGTGTAATATGGAAGCAGAGAGTAAAAAGAGAAACATACCGCTTTATTATAGTAAATCTATTTAGAGCAGTTATCAGAAACCTACCTGACTTACCTAAGGGTGTAATATGGAAGCAGAGAGTAAAAAGAGTAACAAAGCGCTTTATTATAGTAAATCTATTTAGAGCAGTTATCAGAAACCTACCTGACTTACCTAAGGGTGTAATATGGAAGCAGAGAGTAAAAAGAGAAACAAAGCGCTTTATTATAGTAAATCTATTTAGAGCAGTTATCAGAAACCTATCTGACTTACCTAAGGGTGTAATATGGAAGCAGAGAGTAAAAAGAAAAATAGACCTCTTTGGTATAGTAAATCCTTTTGAAGCAGTGAACACTTGTAGAATACATACTAGTATGGACATAAGAGGTCTAGATGACATAGATCTAGGTGATGGAGACCTAGCAGGAGCTAGTCTTTTCCCCTTTGCTATGGGCCAGGTAAACCTATTTGGAGAATCAGAAAGGTTTGTAAGCTGCTCAGAGCTTTAGCAAACAGTACTTATGTGTCCATAATAGATATAACAATTGATACAACAATTGTAATGACATTTATGTGAACAGTTGTCCTCCGGAACAGAAAGGTATTAGACTTCTTAGTTGCATCACAGATGTGGTGGGTTCAAAACTCATTTGAAGACCATAGCACAGGTAATAGGCAAGACCAAAGGAGAAGATTCAGAATTTTGACTACAAGGGGGAAATGCAAACTGCTCACACTGTTTGTTTTTATTTTTATTGCTATCTTATTTATAATTTTTATTATTATGTTTTTCAAGATTTATTAAGACATCTCTGACTTGTAGGTTTAAAAATCTAGGGAAGTGTACAAAATCAGTATCAAAGATATTATTATATTGTGAATTTATTAATAGAATATATATCAGAGGGTGAGTTGAAAGATTTTATATGATTGATATAAATTAAATATGGCTTCCAGGCTTCAATTTTGCATTGTAATTATCATTTTATGTAACAGTAGTGCTAAATGTGATGATCTATGAAACAAAACAAAAGTGCTTTATAATGAAAATAGAATTGTTTTTCTGCATTTATTACATGGACAAGATTACTGTGGACAGAGAGTAGACAGGACAAGGCCAGAAAATCAAAATAAAGAATTGTTATACAGGACATAATGTATCAAGGATAGCATGATTTGCCCAATACCTTGGAAATGTTATGTTGCTCATGAGAAAAAGACCAATGTAAACATTTGTGATGGAAAAAAAATATAAAAATGGAGTACCAAAAAGATCCACAACCAAGGTACTGAATATCAAAAAGACCCATTGGAAATATAAAAATGGACATTGGACTAGTGTAATTTGTTAGTTATCTGACCTAGCTAACCTGTTCTTTTACAGGAGTCAGTAGTGTTCTCCTACCAACCATCTGATATCATTTACAGCCAACCACACATGATCCTCTAGCTTTTAACAACATCATACTTTTTCAGATAAGTATTTTTTGCCTTTTACAGCTTCTGTTCTAAACAAATAGAACACACGAACACATATCTATAAATACATATCTATGGGGATGTTACGTCACAGCTAAGAAACGTTTCATCTAATTGTAAAATATTTAAAAATTTAATCTAAAACACATTAAATATAAAATTTCATGTTCAAAAAATACTCCTCCAAACACTTTTTTCAGGGAAGAGCAAGCTCCTCTTGACCCACCCCATGTGGGGATCTTCGTCTGCATACTCCCCTTAATTAAAAGGATTTGTCACTTTTCTTATCTTTACTGTTGTTTCATTGTTGCAATGCATCCTTTCATCGTTTTGCCATATCTGTTTCATGATTTGTGATCATTTTCCCTTTTTTCTGTTATTTTTCATTCTATGATGCTCCTTTTCCTTGCAGTTCTCGGTGTAATGACCTCTGACCTTTGATGTCAGGTAAGACATTCCACTAAACCTGTCAATTCAGTGGGTAAAATTGATTCAGAACTGTTGAGTTTTTTTATTTAACTTCTGATATTGAAGTTCTAAATCCTTACAAAGATGACTCTATGACCCTTACTTGATTCAGAAACAAGTTCAGATCTCAGTGATGTTGATGACGCTGTGTGACTTCCTCTATATCATTGTGAAAAGCATTTGGGAAATCATGAATAATACATGTTCTGGCAGAATATACTGAATTTCTTTTGCTACTGATTACTAAATGAGATATTGTTTTTTATACTGGTGAATGCAATACTTTCATTTTGTGGGCACACTTACTGATATCACTGTTGATTCACAGCAGTGCACTGTTGCTTTTGGTAATGTTTTAAGAGGCAGCAGTATGTGTCTCGGTAAAGTGTTTTGTTTGGTATGCAGGGCAAACATTAGAGAATGGTATGGATCTGTTTGAAAATTAGCAATGTATATGAAATTAGAAATGAGCACGGTAATGATCCTCACAGAATCTGTGTCTTACATATTGTTTTACACACACACACACACACACACACACACACACACACACACACACACACACACACGCACACACGCACACACGCACACACGCACACGCACACACGCACACACACACACACACACACACACACACACACACACACACACACACACACACACACACACGCACACACACACACACACACACACACACACACACACACACACACACACACACACACACACACACAAAATTCGCTCTTTGATACATTCATAGATTTATAGACTGTTACTAGGCTAACGACCGGGGAGGAGGGCTTTCTAAGTCTAGCCAAGTTTTCCTGAAAGAATAATGATGCCCTGCATCAAAACATGATATTGAGGGCTAAGTTACCTCTACGCATAAGGGACATGTTGGTGTGGCTCAATGTACTAGGGGAATTAGCTTGTGTGATGGCATTCATGGTTCTAATCTAGACGTATCCACTTCTTTGGGAGGGAGGGTGGAATAATGGTTAAGATGTTTACCTTATAGACACAAGGTGCAGGGTTTGATTCTCACATGGGTTAATTGGCTAGGCTTAAAATGGCCCACAAGGTCAGTTAGCTTAGTACTAACCTATGAACCTATGGGTGCCAGGCCAGGTGTAAATTTCCTATTTCCCATCCACTGGTCTATGTTTCACTTGAAGTGGGTAATAGACAAACTCAGCTTCACATGGATGTTCCATAGGAGGAGTAGTCTCTGGAACATATATCTGTCCGTCCAGCATGTTCTGTTTGAGTCACAGACCATGGCTTTGGCACCATTTGTTAGTCAGAGATAGACCTTCTTGAAGAATGCTAGTGTCTGCAGGGGAGTCGATGATAACCAACAGCTTGTAAACATTTGCAAATGTAGTCAGCCACGAACTTTCAGCATTTGCTTCCACTTCAGAGAAATAGATGCCAAAAAGGAGCGGGCCCAGTACCGAGCCCTGGACTACTCTGTTAGTGACTCTCAACAGGTACTGTTATGACTGTCGTATTCCATGTTGGAGTGAATGACTTGAGATGTAACTCCCTAGACTATACGAAGCGAAACATGATTGAGCTCGCTGAATATGTGTCCCAGGCGGGTATGTTCCTAGCCTTAAGCAGCATTCTACCATCACCCAGAATGATGCCTCAACACAAACAGAAAATGATTGACTTTAACCATTGGCTTAGTTTCTGGTGTCATTCCAAGAGGATCCAGTACCTAATACACAAAACCACAAAGTATGAAATCCACAAATAAATAAAACAACAAATAACCAAATATTCCACTTTTAATAAAATAATATCAGTCTCTAGCGCCTTGGCTTACACAAAGCCTTCTAGGAGTAAAGCACAAAAACTTCCCTAAAGCATCAATAATACAATTAATTAATTAAACAATTAAATATAATTATACAATTAAATATAATTATACTAGATATTTCCAGCAACATTCAGTATCAAGCCCCCAAGAGGTCAAAGTGGAATATTTCAATATAAATAAAGCTATCTTGTGAAGCAATTTTCTTTTTGTATTACAATTCTCTAGTTCATGTTCTATTTTTTTCTAAAATAGTAGCCTTTAAACTATTTAAATCACCATTATGAAATCACTTAAAATGTTGAGCTAAAGCGCTTTCAAGTTTATCAGATTTCATGTCCCTAAGATGTTCTTGTAATCTGGTCTTGAAAGCTCTTTTAGTTTGTCCCACATAAAATAAATCACACTCACATTTAATTGCATATGTTACACATTCTGAGAGGCAATTAAATTCTCCCATAGGTTTAAAAGGTACACCATTTATCTTATCAAATGTCTTAACTGTATATGTACAACTAATACACCTGTTACAAGAAAAAGTACTAAAATTACTAACGCAATGTGTCAAAGCATGAGAAGGTCTCTTAAACTTAGTATGTACCACAATATCTTTGATATTCCATCCTCTCTTATATGAGAGGATCCAATACCTGACAGCCTGGGATGACATGATTGACAAACCACAGTGCTTTGTCAGAAATGGCCTGTATCTGTCTCCCTTGGGCTTTAGGCTCCTGGCAAAGGCTCTTGCCTCCCCCATAAAGCCTTTTTTAGGCAATGCCATGAGGTCAAAACTACCAACATGAAAATCTCATCAGAACGTAAATTAAATGTCATGCTGTTAAATGTTAGGAGTCTAAACATGAAACTGCACTCATTGCAACCATTCTTAACCCTGGAAGAAGCTGACCTTTGTGCAGTCACAGAAACCTGGTTCAAAGCTGCGGAGAGCATCCCAGCCATACCAGGTTACTCATCCGATCATTCATTCAGACCCCAAACCATGGGCAACAAAACAAAAGAAATCAAAAGAAGGTGGAGTTGCAATTATATATTAAAGACAGACACACCTCTAGGCTGGTCAAGCAGTATGATGCACAGGAAACACTCCAGGTGCAGTGAACAATTGACAAAACCCCTACTCAAATCATAGCTAGCTACAGGCCTCCAACATTTTCTCAAGATGCCCACTCCACCTATTTGGACCTCTTTAAATCCATCAAGATTCAACCCTTTACCCTGATCCTGGGTGATTTTAACTATCCAACCATAGACTGGAAGAAATACTCATGCCAAAGCACAAATGTCCAGAGATTCCTTGATTTCGTCAATGCAAATGCCTTGGACCAGTTAGTTGACACCCCACAATAGGACTTGGTAATAACCAACATGAATAACCACTGCAGCATCCCTACAGTGTCATCATCCCTGGTAAGATCCGACCACAAACCAGTCACTTTCGAAGTCACCATCTCCCCCCTCCATAGGAACTGGCACATATGTCCAAACCTACACCAAAGTACTATATGAGCATTTATATAGCTGCATGGAATCAGGAATACCAGACAGGGCAAAATTCTCCTCCTCAAGGAAGAGCAAATCTGTTTGGTAGACATCTACAATAAATAAACTCTATAATAAAAGGAAAAAAATTGTTGTCTAGGACCAAGAAGGAGCAGGTGCCTAATTAGAAGCAATGTCTTCTTAGCCTGCGCAAGCAAATAAGAGCATTAGCGAAATCCTGCAAAGCAAAAGGTGAGTCCAAACTGCCCACATCTACTAAGACAATCATAAGGCCTTCTTCACAGATGTCTGCAATCTCAAGGAAAGCACCTAGATCTGCTCAGAACTTCAAAACTGGTGGTTAAGGACACCACATACACAAATGCTGTAGATTTAGCCAACCTGCTGGCAGACAGGTTCAGTGACATGTTTACTCCTCTGTCCTCCCCTCCCATCAGTAAAACAGGACATCCCCTGTACCTGACCTCCCTTCCCTTATCTCTAGGGAGCAAGTCATCACTGCCCTCTCTAAGGCAAAAAATACAGCCTCGATGGGACCCGATAATATCCCAGGCTGCAGCCTACATGAACTCAGGCAGGAACTTGCAGCACCATTAGGCACCCTATTCAACCAAAGCCTGAGTACCAGCTTCATCCTAGCCAAGTGGAGGACAGGTACTGTTATCCTTTTGCACAAAGGTGGAGCATCCACAGATCTAGGAAATTATAGACCCATCAGCATAACTAGCTAATCTGTAAGGCCATGGAGCGGATTATCATGGACCTCATTAACAAGGACATTGGCAACCTCCAGACACTTGATCCCACACAGTTTGGTTTTATCAAGGGGAGGTCATGGCAGTTAAATTTGGTTGACTTCTTTGAGACAGTCATCAAGGCCATAGATGAGGGGAAGATGGTGCACACCGCCTACCTTGACCTGGCCAAAGCCTTCAATACAATCCCCACTCAGGTATAATAGATAAACTCTCTCAACTAGGCATCAATCCATATTTTACCAGATGGGTAGCAAACTGGCTCACTGATAAAACCCACCTAGTCAAAATAGGGGAAGCCACCTCAAGTAGTAGACCCGTAACGTGGTGTACCCCAGGGATCAGTCTTGGGGGCTCTACTGTTTGAGATATACTTCTCGGAGATGCAGGCCAAATCTAGGCTATGGCTGACCAAGTTTGCAGATGACTGCAGCTGGGTGCTGTCATTAATTCAATGCAGAAGTTCCAGCAGGTAGAAGCAGAAAAGTTTATAAATACGGAGAGAAGCCAGGTCAAGGAGCCAAGGGAGAAGGAGTTATATTCATCAAATACAAGCAAGAGAGAGCAGAGGAGTATTCAGGAACACACGCATTGGCTCGCAGACAACTTAGTTATTAACATCTCATCCTTCACACTGACAGACACACAAATTTCACTCTTGAGTAAAGGACTATACCTTGTGCCATCCAAGTGGTCAGATTTGATTGATGTTTGCAAGAAATGTGACATTATCTGCGATGTTTGGTTCTGATAGTAATAGTAATGTAAATTGTTTTAGGAAACCCAGTGTTTTTATGCCAAAGACACATCCGTCTGCCAAAGCTTTTACAAGAGTATGTGAGAATGAGATTAGGGAAATTTTTGACAGTGAATGGAAACTTCCTTTTTCTAACTTACACTTATCAGAACATGAGGCATTAGTTGAATTAAAGAAGCTACATCCATAGAGATCTGTCCTGCTGACAAAGGGGGAGGAATTGTAATATTAGATAAAGATTTTTATATTAAATGTATGGAAGACTTGTTGCATGATAGGGATACTTTTATGACTATCAGTAAGTCTATGGTCCAAGCCATCATTGAGAAAGTCCTTTTTTTTATTTTTGATCTTTTGATATCACACGTTATTACTGAAGATTTATTTAAATATTTTTCTGTTGAGCACCCCACTATCCCAGTTATCTATGGACTTCCCAAGGTGCACAAAAGTCCAGTTAACCCACCCATCCTTCCCATAGTCTCGAGCAGGGGTGGGTTACTGAAAATATTTCTATTTATGCCGAGAAAACTTTACATTTGATTTTAGATAGAGTGGATACAGTACTGAAGGAAACAAAGTCTTTTTTAAAAATTTTGTATAAAGATACTTTACATGTAGACTCTGTGAAAGATTATTATCTTGTCACCATGAATATAGGATCACTTTTCACTGTTATTCCCATTGATTGGGGAATAGAGAACATAAGGGAACTTTTGAATGAATAGGGATCCTTTACAAGTGACAAGATTAACCTTATATGTAATCTTCTAGAAATTATTTTGGAAAATAATATTTTCTTGTTTGGTAAAGATTTTTACTTGCAAAAGGTTGGTGTGGCTATGGGCACAGCCTGTGCTAATAGCTACACCAACCTAACTCTAGCTAAATGGGAAAAGGATTCAGTACTGTCTAATAACGATTTTTATTCTTATGTGTTTTGGTATAAACATTTTGTTGATGACATATATCTGCTATGGAGTGGGACAGAAGACTTACTATTGCAATTTATTAATTATTTACATACTACGACCCCCTTTTTGAAGTTTTCATTTTATTATTCTAAGCAACAGATTGATTTTTTGGATGTGAGAGTTAGAAAGGCAGACATTGGCAATTTCAAAACCAGTGTCATAAAGACTTGAAAAAGAATTCATATCTACATAAAAATAGTATGCACCCTTGACATATATCTAGAAATATCCTTAAGGCACAATTCCTCAGGATTATGAGGTTATATAGTGATGATCAGCACATGAGAACTGCATTTGATAACTTGAAGTGTGATTTTATGGATAGGGGTTATAGTGAACATGAAGTTGATTCTTGTATGAATTTGGTTATGCAAGAAAGAGAGGGTAAAGAGAAGCTCTTTCGAAAACAGAGACACTCAGTTTTTGACAGGAAATGTTCGCAATATTTCTGATCCACCAGGGATATTCAAATTTAACAAATGTGTCTGTTGTCAATATATTAGTACAAATCCTTCTTTCACTTTTGAACATATTAACCTCATTGTTACTATTTCCAGCCATTTTGACTGTAATATCTGTAACATTGTTTATGCAGGGATTTATGTGACTTGCAGTTATTTTTATGTTGGAAAGACGAGTCACAAGCTTTCCGACTGCATCAAAGAACATTATACTGCTATTAGAACCAAAAACAGTCACAACTCTTTGGCTAGACATTCTATAGCTTACCGTGAATTTGTTAAATTCCATTTTATTGTTTTAGAGCAAGTTGATTTGTTTTTTTGGGGACTACTCAGATCTACTGGAGGTGAAGGAGCTTAGATGGTAGCTCCGTTTGGGTGCTGAGTCCACCCCAGGGTTAAATGATGCCTCTAACTTAAAATGTGTACTCAGATGGCAACAGTGATAATTGATTTCCATTATGTATAATGTATTAAGGACTGCAGTTTTATATATATATATATATATATATATATATATATATATATATATATATATATAGTTTTGAGCTGTTTATTTCTTAATTACGTTTTAATTCTCTACTATTACCTATTTGTTGAATATTTTATATATTAGATCAGACAGACTTTTTGCTACTCAAGTTTCCTGTTAAGGTACACCCACCTTATATATGTATGAGTAATGAAACTTTCATAATTATTCTTCCATCATGGTTTAAGGGGTTGAACTCTGATTTTGATTAGACTAGATTATTTCTATTGTTTACTTACACTATTTTAACTTGGAAAATTGCACAGTTTATTTATTCTGAAGACGTTCTTAAATAAATAAAGAACGAAATTGCGCTCAATTACTGGTTCTACTTGCTGCATTATTTCTGATGATTGTTTGGGAAAGTTATTCCCGGGGATTCATGAAGCTTGCGCCAGGTGCACGCATAGCGTGGCGTTATAACGCCAAATATGGCCGCAGAGCGATTCAGGTACGATCTAATTCCATGTGCACTACTGGCGTACGCCAGATCTGCGCAGCCCCCAGCGTAGGTATGCAAATCACCCCATGTGCAGTGTTGCACCATGCAAATGAAGGCATATAGCGATTCATGAAGTGGTGCAGGCGTAGCGTAAGCCCACGGAAATGTAAACCAAAAAACACGGTTTACATTTTCCCAAACATAACATCGGAGCTATGGAAGAGGGCCAGACCCAGGTATCACAACGTGAACATATGCCAATGGCGAAATACACAGCCAATGGCATAAGAAAAGATGCACAACACGTAAATAACAACATTTAATGTCATGTCCACAGTAACGCACAGCAGAACCACAGGGCATGTGTGCGGAAGCTGTAACATAAAGAAATAATATAAAAATGTCATAAAATCGCAACGTAATAGAAATCAGGTTTACAGCATAACACACAATGGTAGGCATGGAACACCACAACCAAGGTGCAAGGGTTGCTAAGGGCTTGCGATAGTGTTCGCGCGGTAACTATGAATTAGTAGTCAATGCCATGCAAATGAGGCAGATAATACTGAATCGCAAATGTCCCGCCGGAGGAAGGTTGTACCATACGGCGCAGCGGTATAACACCGAGGAGTGGCTCAGAGGAGATACATGACATCAGCAGAGGGGTGTGCCACTGTAGCACTAAGCACATTGGAGCATTGCAAATCTGGCCTGTCCGTTGCTAAGCAAAGCTGCAGGATAGGGGTGGGGAGGAATCGTTTAGCTGAGAGCACACATGGTGGCCAAAAGCGCATGTGTATGAGGATGAAAACGTGCCCGAAACCCAGTAATCGGACGCACGCGCCGCAAACAATAGCAGAAACAGGAAGGTCAGGGGAAGAAAAGGAAATGCGGAAGTAGGATAATTGGAGTACTAATGAGCAATCAACACCAATCAACCCACGAAGGCCAATCGACGGCAGCTGACAAGTCCGCTTGCAGAAACCTGCAAAACAGGATAGGGGGGCATGTGAATGCAAAGAAAGGAGGGGAGGTATTGGATTGCAAAGATAGGAGACCTGACACAGCAGAGCAAAGCAAACCGACAGCAGACCGGCAGTAGCACACATAACGCAAGATACGCCAGGTCCAGGAAAGCACAAATGAAAGTAGGCTGCAGGATGCACGCCAGAAAATGGTAGGTGCAACGCGCAGAAATGTAAAGGGAAGGTCAAGAGGTAATCCACGGCAGGCAAATGTAATTCAACACCAAAGGCATCACAATAGTAGTTCCGGCAGTAAAACACATAACATAACCTGTAGCTACGAACGTACATACACACCCTATGACATCATCGGTGTTCACAGCACAATAGTATAAAGTGTGTAAGCACCCAACACACACCTGTGTATTCCCAAACACCGCACCATAGGTGTAAACACACGGGAACTTTTAAAATGTACATGTTGGGAGCTGCCATAGCTGTGATTCATCAGCATGTGTTAGAGACTGACGGTGTTGTGGAGGATGATGCCGACAACCACCGCAGGCCTCGGAGGAGAAGGAGAGTGTTCAGACCAAGGGTAACCTACCAGGGGCTACATGACCTGGAGATAGTAGAGCATTACAGGGTGGACAGGGACATCTTACAGCAAATAGTGGAGCTGTGCCGGCCATGCCTGAGAACCAGAAACAACAGAGGGGAACCCATACCAGTGGACACGAAGGTATGTGTAAGCCTGCGAATACTGGCCACAGGTACCTTTCAAAGGCCAACTGGAGATATAATGGGTATCTCACAGGCATCAGCATCCAGGGTACTACACCAGTTCCTGGATGCCATGTTACCACATGCCAATGAGCAGATATACTTCCCCAGAACTCAGGAGGAGTTGGCCAGCAATATGCGTCACTTCCACCGTGTGGCACAATACCCGGAGGTACTGGGTGCGATAGACTGCACGCACATACAAATCAAGTCACCATCCGGTGAGCAGGGTATGCGCTACATAAACCGCAAGGGATTCCACTCCATCAACTGCCAGGTCATGTGCAATGCCCAGGGCATTATCATGGATGTGTGTGCTGGCAGCCCTGGAAGCTACCATGACTCCCATATCTGGCATGCCTCACAGCTGTATCAGGTATTTGTCAGGGGACATCCCACATGGCCATCTCGTGGAGGATGCTGGCTATGCACTGGAGCCGTGGATGATGACTCCCATCAGAAATGCACACACACCCATGCAAGAACGCCATAATGAGGCACACGCACAAACCAGAATCATCATAGAGCGTGTGTTTGGGATGCTGAAATCACGGTTCCGGTGCTTGGATACATCTGGTGGAGCCTTGCAGTACTCTCCAGGCACGTGTGCCCACATCGTCATAGTATGTGCCATGCTACATAATATGATCCTGCGGAAGCAGCTGCAGCAGGGACAAAATGGTGAAGGCCCTCATAGCCCACCGCAATTGCCAAGGCCAGTACAGGCACAGAGGGATTCAGACCATGAACACACTGTGCCAGCCCCAGTAGGCAGACGGAGGCATGCCCAATATGCCTACGCCTTGGCAAAGAGGGAACGTATAGCACATACACTGACCGTGTAGGCCCCTATGGACTGACACCTCTCCACCTGCACACACAGTAAAATGGATGGCACACAAACATGACCACCTGTAAATTGTAATGTATAGGTGGCCCAATGTGTGACTCCTACATAGGCAGCCCTCAAACATTGTAAACACAACAGCCAGTGCAACACGGAATGCCAACACCTGAACAGTACATGAGTCTTACAGCATATGGTGGTGCTGTGTGCCTGTCACGTTCCCCACCATATATATATATATATATATATATATATATATATATATATATATATATATATATATATATATATATATATATATATATATATATATATATATATATATATATATATATATATATATATATATGTACACATATGCATATATATAATACAGATAGAAAGGGCAATAGAGGGATATATGGTGATATAGATGGATTCAGCGATATCTGCAAATATGATAGATAGTTCAACGACATTCATAACATCTTGGAGGTACAAATAAATAGGATACCGCCAACCATGGAATGTGTAACATACCGACATGCGTAACCACGAGGCTGAAAGACCGATAGAACACAGTACCACAGTACATCCGCGAGTAATAGTATGATGATATGAAGGGACGGTTAGTCACCGCTGATGGTGTCGCGGTCCACGTAGGTACTGTGTTCAACTGTGTCTGTGAGTGCCGTAGTCTGTGTAAGTGTGCGTTGAGGGTGCCGTGTGCATTTCTGTGTGACTGTAATGTGTGTGTGTGTCCGCAACATGTGTATGTTGGTGCCAAGTCAGAGGCAGACCAGTATGGTAGGTGTGGGTATAGCTAGCCGTAGGCATACGGTTACTACCTGTACCACAGTAGGAGGGACATCCCCACCCTGGGCAGGTGTGTCCTGACATAAAACAGTACAAAGGGCAAATGTCCGAGATGGTAGGACATAAATATGTCCCATATATAATGTAACAGTCGTATTTAATAGTTATGCCTGTATGTAAGAAACTTAAATGTTACATGCAATATGATAAGTATCCAAAGTCACAACAATAGGTATGTAGTGAGGATAAAAGTATGTGCTACCTGTGTACTGACCGTGGCTACGTGTTGGCCTGTAAACACTGCTTTGTGTCCCACAAGTGTCCAACAATGACCATATGATAAGGTGGCAACCCATGGCAAACAGGCTCTTTTAACAACACAACCACAATGACTGCAAATATCTGGGACAGAAATACAAGGGATAGCTGTCACCTACACATATCCCCTGATATATCGCTGCAATTACGGAGGTATACAAGTAGCAAGCTCACCTGCAGACGATATAGAAACCAATTAACAATGGCCCAACGTACAATCCCGTAACATAAGTCTACTAACTGTTAGCTCTCTAATCAGGGACGGAGCCCACACACATATATACGGATTATGTAGAAATGCAAGGCCCACAAACCGTATATGTTACGTACAACCACCGACATCCCCCACACTAGAAACTAAAGCAATACAAACTGTAATAGCAGCACAAACATCCAGTCAGTCAATTACATCTGCAGAACCCTCAACATACCATGTGAGAGACACAATTAAAGGCGACATGCAAAATTGCAGGCGTTGTATAATGGAACAAACAGCCATGTTACAGGTATTGATTGCAATACTCCGTTAACAGACGTCGGGATGACAGGTACACCCACATGTTGAACCAAATACTCTACCTGTCACACACAATCCACGGGGGACATGAATCCAAACTATACTTGTCTCCATGCATAGCAGTTGCAGTTACTCATAACAAAACACAATACAGACCGTCTCCCCGAAGGTAGGGCAAATAGGCAACGCCCAAGTGGAGAATCCAATTATACCCCACTGTCGCCGCGTAATTGGCGAATGGAGTAGCTGCACAGCTGATATGCAAGTAATTAGTCACTCAGGAACACCAATTGGCGGGAAGAATCCACATGTTTCAGGTATCGACGTATATAAGGATGACTTGCCAGACATTCAAACCGTATGCTCATACCGAAAAACAGTTGAAACACTGTGAGAGAGATAGAAACGAAATGCCGTAACGACAACAAGGTATGTAGAATGCCCGATATGTAAGGTTATGTATAGCATGATCTGTATTAATTAGTTTTACTGTATGTATAGCCTGGTTTGCATTAATTAAACGTGTCCGCAATGCATAAAGTGGGGAAAGGTATTGATGTAGTGATGTCTTGCTGAGCATACTAACGCTTGTAGAATCTGTGCGTCCAGCAGTGGGACACAAGGTACACAGCACAGACACCAGAAGGGATGCTACATGAGGCCATTAAACAGAACAATGCCATACAACCCGCCGTCAGTGGTAGGGTATGTCCAACAAGGACGTGCCATAGCAGGGGATAGTATATGTTGATATACTGTCACAGCACGCATGTGTATGGGTAAATAACGTTAATGACATATGTAAGGTGGTCCCGCTGAGCAAGTATGCTTTGCATTATGGGATACTATGTGAAATATGTGTAATGTATAGTATTATAGGTAGATATGACAGATATTCTACACAGCATAACAGGCATATCATGCATACCACAGGTATCGTCTATTGGTATGTACAATAACAGGATACATATGGCCTGTAGGTATGGGACATAGTAATAGCATGATAGCTAATCTAAATGGAAGGGCTACCAAGTAACCATGCACAAAGGACATGTAATAGCTGCACAGGTGCATAGTGGGGTACTATGCAGTCTGTCAAGTCCATGTGTAAGCACAACTACAGTGTTCACACTAGTGGCACCTCTCCAGGGTAGTGTCCTGTGAAGAGCAGAGCCAGGTGTCACCTGCACCACTGCACAGTACAGCCACTGCAGTGATCCCAGGCCTACATGTGTCTCCCAACCACCAAGGGAGGTATCACATGAACAGTGCTACTGAGTGTCCCTGCGTGATGTACAGAGGACTTATGTTCCACAGCATGGTGAGTGTCCTGTTTGGGAATGTAACCCAGAAGCACATCCCACTCATTGTGGCATGTGTGCACATATCCATGAGCATGTTGCTCACAGTGGCCTCTGCTTATGTTGCGTATGAGGAGTATATCCATCAATAATGTTGTGGACATGGGCCCTGTCTGATCAGCAGAGGTCACCCCTGAGTATGTAGTATGCAAATGTGTACAGATGTGGTGTCCGTAGTGCAGCCGCATATTTAAACTGTCGGAGCTCAGTAAACGTCATGGCGTGTTAATGTTGTGGCATGTAAAGCTGTAGCTGTTGTGTAAGGTACACCCTAAATGGGGTGGTGTACCCTTGAATGTGTGTAGATGTCTTGAGTTCAGAGGTACAATGGGTGCCTATGTACCAGTTACACACCCAGTACAGATAGGTGTGGCCACGTAGGAGGATATCCACGCCACAGTGGCAATACGGTAACCACAGGAGTGGGTGCGACATATGTGTGTACTGCAAACATGTACAATGTGATATGTATGTAGGGGACTACCATCCATGTGATAGTCAGTGGGTGAATGGTGTAATGCAAAGGTGATGTGCATGCACCTTGTGTCATGCAGCTTGATGCCATGATAGTCATATTATGTATCTGTCACAGCGACACCCATATGGTTGGAGTCAGTATCAGCTGGTGGAGCAATCATGGCGCCTTGGTATGTAGGGGTTCTAAAGCTAGGCAGGAAAGTCCCCTGTGCCAGCCTGTTCCACAGGGAAGCATATACTTAACATGAGGGGCCCTATGACTGAGGACTGTGGTATGCCAAAGTACCTGACATGTAGTAGGTACTATGGTATGCTGGCCTCACTGTGTGTCCTGTCCATGAGCCACATAGCATAACATCCTGAGACACAGGGTACGATGTGCAGGTGGATGTGTATGTTGTCAATACCAGAATGGGGAATGGTGCTGAAAGGCAATGAGAGGACAATGTAGGATGTGTGGACTCCCGTACCATCAGCAACTGCCCTGGTAACTGTATGAAAGGAGTCCACCATGTGTAGGGGCCATGCTCTGGCCTTAACAAGCCCACCCGGGTGGCAGCAGAGGACGAGAGACCAACAATGTCTCTGAGAATGACGTCCTTGACGATGTGCCCCATAGCCACGCAGAACAGTCCAGTCAGGTGTGTAGGACTATAGTCCCACTCGTGCAATGCGGTGCCACCTGTGTGTAGTGTGATAAATGCTGCTGTGTGCCATTCAGGGTCTACAATGTCTGAAACAAGGCTATTACTGAATATGGTGGCCTAGTGGGGAGACAAGTAATTCAGAGGTTGGTGGACATCACAGCCTGGGACGTTGGAAGGTGACATGGGGCCAGTGTCCCAGGACACATAGAGTGTAGGTCAGTACTGTGTAGGTGTGACCACAGGGACACCACAATGTTCATGTATGGATTGCGGCCCTGTAGTGAGTGAGAGGGTGTACTGTCAGCATTGAATCCATCCTCCAGCATGTTGCCAACAATACCTGGGTCTGCAATGTTCCTGAGTGACTGTTGTATGTGACAGCAGATGTGGGTGTTGCCATCGAATACTGACATACCACCATAATGCCTGGTGGTACACCCGGAATGTGTGGCAGTCATGTTTACGTAGCTAGTCTTGGAGTATGTGATGAGGGACCCTGTGGCCCCACCACGGCTGACCAGTGAGCCACCCCACACATGGGAATGTACACCACTGTGCAACAGCCTACACCTGTTGTTGTACATCATATGTCCGTGGAACATGACCACCAGAGTGGCGTCTGTTATCTGGTGTGTACCATCATGGCTCTGTGTGGAATAGCATGATCCATGCAGTTGTGTACATGCTAATTAAGTGCACTGGGGTATGTGTCAGCATTTGTATGTGCATTGTCCATCTGCACGGGTGTCATGATGTTAACAACCGCTGTCAGCAGACGTCTGTAGTAGGTGTAGTAGTACACATGTACTGTGTATGCTGTGATGGGTGTGTTTCCGGGATGTGGCTAACAAGGTAGATTAGCATATGTTCAGAATCCACCAATGAGATAACCCCAGGTGTGTAACACCAGTCACATGGTGGTAGTGTTCATGCCAAGGGTAATGTAGGTCTTGGAGGTGGTGTGTATGTGTTGATCCAGCAGAGTGGAGGGTATGACTCATGGATGTGTCGGTACATGAGTGGCTATCCCAGTGAAGTGTGGGGTAGTGTCAGTCACACATCAGTAGTAGCTGAGGCCCACTGTCCACTATACCACCATAGAAGGTATGTTACCCGTGGGGTATGATGTTGACTCTGTCGCTTGTTACAATGTGTATAGCGGTCCCGGACACAGTTAGTTGCACGTGGAGCACCTCTGATGCATTGTGCTAAGCAACTTGCCAGGATGTGTGCAAAACATAGTGGGATATGGGAACCCCTCAGCTGTGGGTGTGCCGGTCCAGGTATGTGCCTGGAAGGTATGGTCCGTCTATAACCTGTCATTGCAGGTGTGCTCTGCAGAGCCTACAGGCAGGTCCCAGTCACTGCAGAGATGTTGGAGTGGTGCATTATAAGGTGTGCCTTGCCTGCGTCACAGGGGAAGATGCAAGCAATGTGTCACATGACCCCATGTCGCGCATGCCAGTTACCGCCCTGCCGGTGACAGTTATTGGAAACTGTGCAGGACAGGCAGTATAGCAGCAGCAAGAGCCTAGCATGTGAGCTGTACTCCCAGGGCCGACAGGTGCAAGTCATCTGTGCCACAGCATTGTGTTTGACCAGGACAGTCATAGCGGACAGATACCACATGCCTGTGGAATGACAATAGGAGCATAGGCAACTGTTGAAGTGACACAGTCGGTCATTGTACAGTGGTATCGTGTCTGGACGAATGCAAAATGCTCCCCAGGGCTAGGCCCACACCCTCAGGGCTATAAGACTGGTGAGCTATTGCATGTCCCTGCACACGTAGTCTGTGAAGTGGCATCACAGGGCAGTCACACTAACATGGCGAATGACAGACATATCGTACCTGGTGAGGTGTGGCATGGGTGCATAGGTTATGTTGCAGAAGCAGTTACCCGACAGCAAGATGTAAGCGACTAACGCCTTGTGTAGCCTGCTGTGTGGAACTGCAGTGTGACACCCTACAGAGTCAGCTATGACTGGTGTGTTGTGAATGTTATAACACACTATTGGCTGTATGTGGTGGGCACACATGAGTCTGTGGGCTATAAGCTGGTGATGTTGTCTTCCATGATGGGGGCTACCTCTGGTGCCTACAGTGAGTATGGAGACGTACTGCACAGGTTGTCCTCGTAGGTGTGGCCAGTGGTGTAGATTATGTGAGACTATGTGATGGGTGGGGTGTGTTGCGAATGTTACACATCCCCAAATGACTGTCAGGTGCAGTCAGGGTTGGCGACAGCATTACCCCCAGCCATAGCTGTCAGCCTCCTGTCCCCAAAATGAGGAACATTAGCCCTCATACAGTGTGACAAATGGGCGAAACGTGGAACACTTACAACTGGCTTACTAACAGCGTCAACTAGGAAGGGCATATGATGGCTAAAATAGGCTGGTCTTACGTATAAAACAGATATTCCAATGAATTACTATGATTCTCATCTATCTAGCCATGGCTAGCAGGTAAACTATGTACAACAATGAATGTGTGACAGACCCTTCCAATGTGGAACCTTGAGGAACATGCACCTTTTAGAACCCCAAATGAGGTACGTTCCCGTAATGAGGTACACCTGAGAGCTATGGGCCCAGCACGGCTGCAGACGTGCATCCCCCACAGGCTGTAGTGCCGTATGTTGGGAAGTGAGCATTGAATGTGTACACGAGACAATTGCTCTATTGCCACATGTACGACATATCCCTCATATAGACAGGCAGTAGCACTGGTACGTGACAGTTGGACATGCCTGCATATACAACCATGTCCCACAGGATATGTGCGTTACGTGTGTACAACAGCTGTCGTACCTTAAGCAAGCTGGGAAGTGTAGGACAGCCAGTGTACCTGTGGGAAATGGTGTGGAATGGGCGCTATAGTAATCATTAGCTCATGACATGCTCACATGTTCTGAACAAGTGCCTAGCATGACCATACAATACAGATAGGGTGTTGGATAATATCAACCCACAAGTGGTGATGACAGTCATTTAGGGTGGCACCGCACTATAACCCTGCTGAGTATGGTGTGCATGTCCATGAACCATTAGCACTGTAGATGTTAGCAGTACAGATGTACAAGATAGCACGGATATTTGATTACAAATACCTTTGCATGTCACAGGTGTGTTCCACCAGTGGCCTGTTGACAGACCCACAACTACAAAAGGTGCAAGAGTGACATGTGCACAGCACATCTGTGCCAGATACAGTAGAACAGGGTTAATGTGTTGTACCCCACCCTCATTGTAGCCCATACCACACACACAAATGTTAGGCATCTGTGTATGTAAGGCTGTGAATGGCCATGACCTATCAGTTTAGCTGTGTCAGTGTTGTGAACAACATACAGAATGGGCTGTGTGTGTGAGGTGTGTGACATATGTGCACAGTCTGATGGATGATACCAGCAGTGTCACCGCTAGGTGAACATCCCTGTACCCATAAACTGCTACCTAGGCTGTGGTCAACATTATGGACACTGTGTAAGGGATGGTGCTGTGCAGTGCACCCCGACATGGTGACGTCTCCAGGCCCCTTAGGTAGTCATCTGAGGTACCCATGTCATGTCAGGGTGCCATCCATGAGCACGGAGATCAGTGGCCAGGCATATACAGCACTGTGGTGACCAATATTGGATCACATACCACCTGTAAGGGGTAATGGCTATGCATGGATGTGCGATAACAGCCTTCACAATCCACACCTCCACTATGCAGCATGCCATCTACCTTGCAGAAGGACATTTGCTACACCATGATGATGGACATGCTACATGTCCATATCCTGATCTATATGACATATGTCATGGACAGCCACCGTCCTAATACTAGGATCGCCACAGGCTGGACAGATCCCTGTGCCATATATGTGACATACTCCCACCATACCATGCAACCCTGTCCATCAAAGCTGCAGATGTCATCCCAGTCATACATGGTGTGATGGCCGCATGGTAGATGTACTATCAACTGACTGGATCAGTAATGTGGCACTGATGCAGCTTGCGGTGGCACAATGGCCATCTGTAACAGCGTGGAAACCATGCCCGCACATGCTATGGTTGATGACCATCCCTGCGAATGTCGGCTGACTATCCATTGTCCCATGTCTATCACATGTGTAATACAGGCGATCCGTGTCAGGATGTTGAACAGTTGTACAGTGCTGTGTAGATGTATATGGCAAAACACATGCATGTACAGGTGTCCATGCGTATGTGTGCATTGTCACTGCTCAAGTCCATTCCGGCTGTGTCTGTGTTGATATGTGACATATACACAGCATCCAGGTCAACAGTAGTACCGTGGACACATCGAGGCATGTGCAGATAGGTAAGAACACAAGTGCAGGCAAATAGACATGCCCACAGCAAGACAGCATTTACATGGAGTATGAACACTGTAATGAGGTGACACACATATATGGTGATGATATCCAATGCATAATGGGTGTGACATGTGTGACACAAACACGTCAGTCATGTCAGTGTCATGGTGCTTTGCAAAGATAACTGTGCAGATGCAGTAGATGTCATAGAAATGTATGTGCAGCAGTATCTCTGTACATCTCTGAAACTGTGACCTGTCACCATCATTATGTTTTACAGATAATGCCCCGTACACGCCTCCCAGCATACACCCGCCAGGAGGATGATGTCCTCATCCCACAGCTCCATGACAACTATGACTTGTTGTTCAGCCATGTGCCACAGCATGCCCAGCAGCGGGATGACCTGTGGCAGGATCTACGCAGGAGGGTGAACGATGTGGGTGGCCATAACCGCACCTACCAGCAGGTGCGCAGACACTGCATGGACCTGATACGACATGCAAAACAGCGTGCCACTGCAATCGCCAGGGAACAAGGTGGAACAGGTGGTGGGCCACCAACCCAGCCCCCACTCACACACACCGAGGAGCTACTGGCCAGTCTGGGGACACCCAGGGAACAGCATCCAGAAACACTAGCTGCCATCGTGGAGGTGGGTGTCTCCCAACCAATGAGCCTGGAGTTGCCTGGTAAGTCAGTAATGCACATATGGCTATTATATCCCATGTAGTTGCATGTGTCACTGTACATAATGTAAAGTAACAACATATGCCAGGTATGTGGACACACATGCTGCATACTACAGTATGCTACGTTGTGTATGCACACATGTGCATACTATATGCTATTACACAGGTGAATGTGTGCACATGCACAGTGCAACCTGTGGCTGTCATACAGTCATGGATAATGTTCATACTGGTGTGTCACCCCTATACAGGTACCTCTGGCATGCCGCACAGACATGGGTCCGTTGCAGGTGAGACTGTCATCAGTATCAGGCATGTTACAGTGTAGATCTATTTGCCATGTGGCCAGTTAACACTTGCACACCTGATGTTTGTTCCAGTCACGATATGCAGGTCGCACCACCATGCATTCACACACGCCACCCATGTGCAATATATTCACACGTAATGATACACAGACTTGAAACCACAGTACTTGTCATTGCGACATGTGTGGTCAGCTGTGCATACAACGGTGGAGGTGTTCTACAATGGAGGCATATGTAGTATGCATTGGAACAACATGTGTAGTATGCACACAGTACCACACAGTGAGCTGTGATATGGGCAGCCCACAAGTGTCACCATTGTGTCATATGCCCCTGCATCGGGTGCACACATTGTGATGTGCCACCTGACATGTCCCAGACATGTAGTGTTCTGTCTGCAATATTGTCACACTATCACATGACCTATACCCCACATACCAAACATACAACCCGTTGTCTGCATAGACCTGTGGAATGTGACATATCTGACATGTATGGGTGTATGTCATATGGGACCACACAGACATGTGGAGAAGATGCCCATCACACACAATTGGCCACCACATGTGCACACATGGCCATGGGGATGGCCAGAGACATGTAGCCACACAGTACATGGGATGTGTATACACCCTGTTGCACATTGTCCACACATGGTCCAATTATAGCCTTAGTTGACCGATTATACAGTTGATGTGGTACAGTGGACAACCTAAAAGCCTGTGCACAGCTACTGGAGGTGTCACTGAAGTCTACCATATACGATCTGTCGAACATCACGACTGTGTTGCAGTTATGGCTATGCAATGTGTACATATTATGCATTCTACAGCAACATACATGCCTCATGTTGCCATGCAATGGCACAGTGTCTGTACTTCACACTGTATAGCAATGTAGATGGCTCACACTACCCTCCCGTGCTCATGCACATTTGCTAAACATGCATTCTATCTGTAGGGCATACACACAACACTGCAATGTGAAGCCCATTATGATGCTGTACATGTGTCAGGACACCATTGTGTCAAACATGTATGCATGTTAATGCACATGTCAGCAAATTACATGTCAAGGTCACGTCAGCCATGTGTACTGTTATCCTGTTCTGGGCCACATGGTGTATCACGGGGATGCATGCATACTACCATGATTGTGTGAACTGCATGGCTACTGATATGACACCTGCTTGCTGTAGTGTGCACCCCAGGGAGGTATGCTTACTAACACTATTAATGTCTGAGCTGCATGCCCTCTGCTCTATCGCAGGCATGCTGCATGCCATCTGACAAATCACATGCATGGTGTGTCTGTGTGTCTGTGTGTGTCTGTGTGTGTGTCTGTGTGTGTGTGTGTGTGTGTGTGTGTGTGTGTCTGTGTCTATTGTACTTTACAGTATTTCTTTGCATTCACAGGTGATGTAGGTGCGTTACCCTCCTGCGGTCCATCTGATGTTAGTGTCCCCACAGATACTAGCGGTGATGAACATATGCATGAGGTACAGGCAGGGTTGTCAGGGGCTGAATCTGTGCCAATGGTTACCATCCCAGCTATGTCCCCCTCTTCCCCGCACACAGTTCTGCTGCCAACACATACCGCATCACCGGTGGCCATAGAGGAAGGACAGTCAGCGTCTGTTGGCGTGGAACAGGAACGTGTGGTGGCTACAGAAGGTGTGTCTACACACCATGGTGTCAGTGTAATGACTGCAGATGTGCCACACAGGCATGTGGCCGGTGCTGCTCGTAGGAGGACCTCTGGCAGACATGCACCTGCAGGACAGAGCGCAGCAGCTGGTATCACCAGACGCATGTTCCAGACTGTAATGGCGGCACAGGCACGTGCTGAATGGCAGAACAGAGAAGGGCAGAGGCTGCAGAGGGCTGCTATCCATACCCTAAATGACAACATCCAGGCATTGGCAAATGCTCAACAGCAGATTGCTAATGTTCTGGATAGGCGACTAGGTGAAATGGTCGGAATCCTTGACCGAGGCATGGCAATCCGTGAGCGGGAGCTGTCTGTGCTGGAACACCTGGTAGGAGTGAGGCGTAGGCCACGTGGACGTAGGCCAGCAACACCACCTAGTGTAGGTCGACGTGAGCGTGCCACCTCACATGCCCGCTCCCATAGTGCCGGTAGCAGTAGCAGTGCAGCTGCTGCTGCGCTGTCAACACCAGGACACAGCAGGCCACGTGGACGTGGCCCTGGATGGTCTCAGCGGGGACACGTTTCCAGCGGACATGTGTCGTCGGACAGTAGCCACTCTGTACCTCCACCTGGTAGTGCCCGTGCAACCCCAGGCAGGCACAGGTCACGTGGCCATGGACGGACACAGTGAGCTGTACAACCTGCACTGTACAATCTGGGGCTGTCAATTATACCCGTGTAGGCATCACAAATGGCAGAACTGTGTACACACATACACGCACACAGCAAACACAACTGTAGGGCTCCACAACATCCACATGCATTCTGCACAGACATGTCCAGTCAACTCACTGGCCCTTACACACACACATGATGTTATCCATTGGTGCAGCCTATGCCCCTGGCAAACATATCACCCTGTGCATATGATGAAGCCTGTGCCACATCCCTGTCATCCACACCATCGGTGCAGGGTTATGCACAAATATTCTGATGCACAGGGTGAACAGCATAGTGAGAGGTGTATGTAATACCTGTGTATGCATAGTGAGGGATGTGTATGTTGCAGTGGTTGTGTGCAGCCTATGCCCCTGGCAAACATATCACCCTGTGCATATGATGAAGCCTGTGCCGCATCCCTGTCATCCACACCATCGGTGCAGGGTTATGCACAAATATTCTGATGCACAGGGTGAACAGCATAGTGAGAGGTGTATGTAATACCTGTGTATGCATAGTGAGGGATGTGTATGTTGCAGTGGTTGTGTGTGAATACTGAGTTGTGTATGTGACATAGGTTGTGTACTGTCGACATGCACCAGTCACACCATGTAGTGCAGGTGCAGCATGCATTGTGATGTGTTCACGGTATGTGTCTCGGTTACATCTGTAGCACCATGTTGGTTGTGATACCCTGGTTCCCTCCTATGGTGTACTTGCATGTGCCTACAGGTAGCAGTGTTTGCAGTCCCCACGTGTAACTGTGGAGTACACACAGGCACGTCTGGCAATATCAGCATGCTACATGTACCTTCATCCTGACTGTTGGACACACAAACATGACACAGATGTCCGCACATATACTGCACCTGACGCATGTGGTCGGTGCCACAGGCTACACTGGACAGAGACGTGACATACATAGCAGGACACATTACAGGTATGGTGACATGGTGCAGGGGTTGTACACAGCGGCCTGGCCAATGATGATGTGAGGTGTCACTTGGTAGCTGGAGGCCACACTGTGCAGCAGTAGGACCCTGTAACAGTACATGAACATGGCCGCAGTCACAGGGTGTACACCACTATAACGCACACCCCATAGTGTGCAGCTGGGGACCCTTGCCTTTGTGGTCATCACCCTCACAGTACTATGCACCCACACGACGTGTCACAGAGAAGGGACATGCACAGGTAGCCAGTATGGCTGGGACCTATGGCATCAACAGGGTTGTGCAATGCATCACCATTACGGGTTAGTCAACACGTGGGGCCAGTGATAATTTCCCACCGTATATTAGCATACACACTCACACCAAGCACCAGACATACATACAGACACACACACACTGTGGTGACCACACATGTGTATACGGACAGCCGATGTGTGTGATGCACCTCACCGGTGAACGTCATGCTTCCCACACTGACGTATGTACAGTTCTCTACAATGGTGTACAGGGATGTGTAGCAACTGGGACATATTCCCCATGATATGTGGCATCCCTGGTCACACATTCAGACACACATGGCAGTGCTGGGAATGATACACCAGCCATATGATGACACGTTTGATGGACATGCAGCGGTATTGATTGCATTATGTGTACCAACGCTATATCTGGCAAATGTGCTGCTATATACACACGAGAGGTTGTAGGTGTTACAGGTGCCATATGACATATAGTTGTTAACACCTGACCGCTGTGTATGCATTATGTCAGCACCGTCACGTAACAGCGACATAGCGTACAGTTAGCACATGGCATGATAGGATGGTGTGTGACACAACTGTGAGCCACCCCCTGCACACATACATCTAGACAGGTGGTTCACCACGTTATGTACACACATCCCTCCATACGTGCTGTTTGTATGTCACCGTATACAGATGTCAATGATGGGTCTGCATTGCGTCTGCATGTCGTAGGTAGGTGCAACTATGTTACGGACATCGGCCACTGCACATGCATGTTTGCTGCATGCACAGTACAGATGTCACATGTGTCTCCTGTTGCCATGTTTGTATGCATTGCTATTGTTGGACATGTGTGTTGACATACATAACACATGGACTGCGGTATGATATCACGGGTGTCACAGGCGACCAGTACAAGGGTATGTGTCCCGGTCAACACTGCTACCCCTGTAGTGTGAGCATTCAACAGACATGGGCCCACATTCAATTTGCGTGTGTAGCATTGATTAGGCCAGTGTTATGCACGAGGTACATCAAAGGCCATGTATGTATGTGTTGTGTGTGCAGTCCATGCACACATCCACACAATCACATGTATGACATACCCAGACATGTGTTCATTGGTGTACAGCAACAGTCAGGTGTCACAGCTGTGTAAGGGCCATGGTATGTCTTGAGCCGACCTGTTCATGTATACTGGTATCATTGCAATGCATAACACCTGTTGGATCCCTGTTGGTACATGTGTACTCTGCACAGCTGGTGTACACCACTGTACAGCCCAGTGGTCATGTGTCACATGGTGTTGTTGGACCGTAAGGCTGTGTAGTGCTGCACCAATGACATGGTGCTGACTTGACAGCTACAGTGTACACTGCAGTGTGTACGTGTGTGACCTGCACCTGTGACAGCTGTGATGGCAGCTGTGTGTGTACAGGTCACTGCATGTGTGACCGCCCTGTGCGTGAGGGCAGTTATACCTTACTGTGCCCTTCTGTGTGTACACTCCATCTGCATGCAAGATTGCCCTTTGCAACAGCTAAGTGTGTGAGCATGCCCAGTACGCCGTTGTGTAGATGGACACACAGTACATTCCACACTGTGCCCCTCCATGATTAGACTCCGTGTGCATGCAAGATGGCCCTTTGCAACAGCTAAGTGTGTGAGCATGCCCAGTACGCCGTTGTGTAGATGGACACACAGTACATTCCACACTGCGCCCCTCCGTGATTAGACTCCGTGTGCATGCAAGATGGCCCTTTGCAACTGCTAAGTGTGTGAGCATGCCCAGTATGCCGTTGTGTAGATGGACACACAGTACATTCCACACTGCGCCCTTCCGTGATTAGACTCCGTGTGCATGCAAGTTGGCCCTTTGCAACAGCTAAGTGTGTGAGCATGCCCAGTACACCATTGTGTAGATGGACACACAGTACATTCCAAACAGACGTGTGATACTAAGCGTGTGGGCATGGCCATTGACATCCTGTATAGCCATGGTGGTCATCCAGGCACCAGATGTCCAATTTCAATGTCACGATGGATGCCTACATTGAACACACTTGTTGCTCTCTCGAAGGGTGTACTGTCTGTGGCATATCCCGTATCTATTCAGTGTTGTTGTGCTCCGTAGATATTTAGTTGGCCCGTTGACAGCACTGGCGTGTTTGTGTACATCTACCTTGGGACGGTAATATGCTTTCAGACCGCTCACTCTCTAAACATTCCCTATCGGCATCTTTGCCTTTGCGGATGATGTCACCCACCTAGAAGTATGCCTCTGGGAGTGCTGTGTTCAGTAATCTCGGTAGCGCATTCTGTAAATGCGTAATGCTGTAGTGTGTTAGAGTAGGTAGGTGTGTGTTCAACTCCTGGCCCTTCCAAGTGTGTGTGTGTGTGTGTGTGTTTCCAGCTGCCTGGGGACACAGTAATGCTTTTAGATGCCTCACAACACATACATTCCCTATCGGCGTCTTTGCCTTTGCGGATGATGTCACCCACCTAGAAGTATGCCTCTGGGAGTGCTGTGTTCAGTAATCTCGGTAGCGCGTTCTGTAAATGCGTAATGCTGTAGTGTGTTAGAGTAGGTAGGTGTGTGTTCAACTCCCGGCCCTTCCAAGTGTGTGTGTGTGTGTGTTTCCAGCTGCCTGGGGACACAGTAAAGCTTTTAGATGCCTCACAACACATACATTCCCTATCGGCGTCTTTGCCTTTGCGGATGATGTCACCCACCTAGAAGTATGCCTCTGGGAGTGCTGTGTTCAGTAATCTCGGTAGCGCGTTCTGTAAATGCGTAATGCTGTAGTGTGTTAGAGTAGGTAGGTGTGTGTTCAACTCCCGGCCCTTCCAAGTGTGTGTGTGTGTGTGTGTGTGTGTTTCCAGCTGCCTGGGGACACAGTAATGCTTTTAGATGCCTCACAACACATACATTCCCTATCGGCGTCTTTGCCTTTGCGGATGATGTCACCCACCTAGAAGTATGCCTCTGGGAGTGCTGTGTTCAGTAATCTCGGTAGCGCGTTCTGTAAATGCGTAATGCTGTAGTGTGTTAGAGTAGGTAGGTGTGTGTTCAACTCCCGGCCCTTCCAAGTGTGTGTGTGTGTGTGTTTCCAGCTGCCTGGGGACACAGTAATGCTTTTAGATGCCTCACAACACATACATTCCCTATCGGCGTCTTTGCCTTTGCGGATGATGTCACCCACCTAGAAGTATGCCTCTGGGAGTGCTGTGTTCAGTAATCTCGGTAGCGCATTCTGTAAATGCGTAATGCTGTAGTGTGTTAGAGTAGGTAGGTGTGTGTTCAACTCCTGGCCCTTCCAAGTGTGTGTGTGTGTGTGTGTGTTTCCAGCTGCCTGGGGACACAGTAATGCTTTTAGATGCCTCACAACACATACATTCCCTATCGGCGTCTTTGCCTTTGCGGATGATGTCACCCACCTAGAAGTATGCCTCTGGGAGTGCTGTGTTCAGTAATCTCGGTAGCGCATTCTGTAAATGCGTAATGCTGTAGTGTGTTAGAGTAGGTAGGTGTGTGTTCAACTCCCGGCCCTTCCAAGTGTGTGTGTGTGTGTGTGTGTGTGTGTGTTTCCAGCTGCCTGGGGACACAGTAATGCTTTTAGATGCCTCACAACACATACATTCCCTATCAGCGTCTTTGCCTTTGCGGATGATGTCACCCACCTAGAAGTATGCCTCTGGGAGTGCTGTGTTCAGTAGTCTCAGTAGCGCGTTCTGTAAATGCGTCATGCTGTAGTGTGATAGGGTAGTTAGGTGTAAGTTCGATTCCCAGGCCTGCCAGATGTGTGTGTGTGTGTGTGTGTGCATGCTCCCGTCCACCTGGGGACTCAGGTTATGCTTTTAGATGCTTCGCAACACAGATGTATCCTGCTGACGTCTTTGTCTTTGCGGATGTTGACACGCACCTAGTAGAATGCCTGTGTGTCTGCTGTGTTTAGTAATCTCGGTAGCGTGTTCTGTAAATGCGTCATGCTGTAGTGTGATAGGGTAGTCATGTGTAGGTTCGATTACCAGCCCTGCCACATGTGTGTGTGTGTGTGTATGTCTGTATCTCTCTCTCTCTCTCTATATATATATATATATATATATAAAATCTATTTTCTGCCCATAACTCTGCTCTTGCATGGACAGCTGACTGTTTCATGTATCGCATATTTGCATAGCTTTCACATACCAATGGGGTATGTTGCAACTCCCAACATTGTCCATGCAACGTCCGTGTTACGGGCGGTGTTACACGCCCTTACAGGCATTTGCTGTATATCTTGGCAGACATCTATCCTTGCTGTACTCTCACTGTACTCGTACACGCCGGAGGCTTCATGTATCATGGCCTAGTTTTGATGTGTGTATGTCTATTTGTGCTGTGTGCATGGCTCTGGGTATGTCCCACTATCATCATTTGTAAAGGTGACAGCCCTATAGGTTCTTCATGTAGACTGCTGTGTCATTTGACATGTCAGCACATACCTGCGGACAGTACTGCACGTCCTACTGCAGCGCATTTCATACCTTCTGCGTTATCTTGCAGTCGATATTGCTGTTTCCTCACACATGGATCTGTTTCTGTTCATACCACTCCACCTCCTAGAGCAAGTTGCTGGACAAGGCCTTATCTGATAGTGGGACACATAGGGGCAGTATTGACATGTTGCTCTTACAAACGTAGATAGTTGACACAATAATAGGTTTTGCATTAGTATGGCTTTTCTGTCGGATTTGGTGTCTTACTCACATGTTTGTCATTATTTCATGTCTTCAGTTATCATGAAAGTGCCAGAATGTTACTGTTGTTACGTGGAACACACCAAACATATGAGGCAGAACTCTGCACATTCTGCGTAAATCTGTACAGTTGCGGAGTATGTGTCTGTAACAAAATATCAACTTTCTGACACCAATACACACACTGTATGGCGGCATCACAGGCCACATGCCATTACATTTATATTGCAGGACACACCCACCCAGACAGTTGTATTCCTCACACAGGCCAACAGCTGCTTATCCACACTAATTGGTCTATCATGTACCGTATGTGTGCGCCGGTATTTGCGCTTTCCGTCAGTGGCAGAGCTCACGTACGTGTCTGGGGGACTGGACATTGTTACGGTGACACTGCATGACACCCTGAGGGACACATTACTTTTGTGTCTATTAACCTTCCACATTGACATTCACAGGGCATACGTTGTCATTCACATTTGTCGGAGTACATGCGTGTGTCTTGTACATGTTTTCTCATTTGTCCTGATGTCTTTCTTCTCACCTGTCCACCTAGTATCACTAGTTCTGTACATGTATTTTGGACAGGTTACCTTCATACCCCTAACCTGTACACATTATGGGTAAACGCCCTGACGTTTGACCTTGTTACATTTGTCATAGTGATGTGCCTTTCTGGTAAATTGCTGGCAAGGCATTACGGACTGTGCGGTAGATAATAGTGACTGACATTTCCATTACATGATTAGTAACACTCATAACATCCATATTCATGGGTACGCCAGTATTCTCACAACGTTCTGACTTTGTCTGGGGTATATCTAATATAGTCCCTATTTGTATTTCATGTACTATGCCTTAGTGCAGCTGTGTTATTCTGACAGTTTGCCAGTTATGGGTACCATCTTGGTCGTACGCATGTCCATCCATGATAATCGCCTACATGACACTGATATAGGGCCCTACATATTGCCAAAATGGTTTCCGCAATATCCAGTGGATGGTTTGCCCCATTATTGAGAATATAGGCGTGTGCTATACCCACATCACTCCCACGGGCGGGCCTACGAAATCCCTGCCAAACAACACCTAGGCCCATTTCTGCATACCCATGATTCCCATACCTGACAACCCTCTACAGTACCCATTACACATGTTTAATGTGTGCGGTACTGAAGTGTGGAGACACTTATATGCACTCCCCACTCTCCGGATATCAGTTCGTACGTCATACATTCTATCGACACATGTGTCGTCACCCTTGCACCTGATACTGTTGCATGTACAGCTATTTCGTATTTGCTGCGGTCACTTCTTTTGCGTCAATGTCGGTTGACACTACGTAAGATTCAATTTTTGGAGTCCTGCAATGGACACCTATCTGCATGTTTAAAGTGTAGAACTTGCTGGACTGTCACTTTCTGGCCAATGGTTTGGAATGCTGCGGTTTATTCACCTTTCCTGCATGTCTGTTTGTCTACCCATATTAGATATAACGTCGCCTATTTATGTACATATGTCATATCTACGGGACATAAGTCTGTTGTGTATACATATATACATGTACAATCCTCATTTCATAACTTGCTTTGGTTTACGTCTGTGGATTATGTGTATACACATATATCTATATCCATACCATACCTTTCCACTATACAGATTGTCGCAGAGTGTACAGCTGCTTGCCCCTTTATCTTCGCTGTGTTTTAAATAAACCTGTGTCTATCTGGCAATGTCGTGGCATTTCATTTGAGACTTACAGTGGGGATTTCTGGCAAGCAGTTCAGGTTACGACTGCATACCCTTCAGAGAATCCATGCTACTGACACACCCGTTATTCTATCCACTTTCTATGTTTGTTCTGGCACATATCTGGTGTTTGTCCCTATTTGTACCGGTAGTTTGCATGGCTTTGTCCGGTTTCATACTTTACGAGGTTAACAGGTTTGAGCCATGTATAACTAACATGGGGGAAACAGCATTCATTTACTATGCTGTGAGCGGATCACACACGCAGGCGCACTTGCATTTCCTTATTGTGGGTTACGCGCAGGCGCGCATGCATATCCTTATTGTGGGTTACATATGTTTACTAAGTCTTTGTGCTTACGTGGGCTTTATTACTTGTGACAGTACCAGTAATTATCTGTAATACGGTTAACGGACGTTTGCGAAACACACGTTCACCTTTACATATTTAACTGTCTGTACAGCACAGACGCATTCATTACACTTTCACATTATATGTGCTGTAGTCGTTGTTCAACCGGGACTGCATTCACGTTGGCCGGATGCTGTAACCACTATACGTTTGGTGTTCTGACTCATTTATATGCATACCCATAGTACATAGCTACATTAACATATGCCTCACCGCTTCACTTACGTCACAGGCATCCATTCTCCTGCTGGGAAAAATGCGGTACTACATGTTACACATTCCCTATTCCCTACTGCTCTGGACCCACGCTGCATATTTCATCACTGCAGGGATATTCAGAACCCAAAGGCTTATAGTCCTGACACATACAGGTCTTTAATTGTCAGGGTGTTCATGTGGTGATCTGGGTTTAGGCTTGTCCGCCTGGTGAACGGAACTGCCCTGACCGTGTTCAAATGTCAGACAAAGCACATGGACAGGGTTTGTCCATTTTAAACATTTAATCTGTGTTTACAGACACAGGTGTTTGGGCACCTGTCAGCAGCTTATGATGTTGGCAATACATAATATGGGTGGGGCGGTTACGATACATAATCCACGGTGAGTGGTGTTCCCATTCACATTTGACTATTTCCTGTATTCATTCTTACGAGGGTTATTATTTTGCACATGACTTAACTATGAATTAACTACGGGTATGCAGTAGTACAGTCAACATATGTGACGGCTTGTTACAGTATATATGTACGGACCTCTGTAATACTGGGGACTACCCCACATCCTTCACAACATTTCCTGCTTATGTACATACTATTATTCCTTGAACTTTCCAAGCTTGTGAGAGCAGTAATTACATCTGTCCCTATTTGTCCACCCATCCTTTTAGGCTTTGTCCAGGTTTTGTTGCTGTAATAGGTTGAGAGGTGGTGTCGGTATGTGATTGAGTTGAATATATACTGTCGATAATTCAGTGGGGAGTAGGGTTACCACTTGTTCCTCTTTGAGGGAGGTACCACTTTGGACAGTTGTGTCCTGCGATGACACCTAAGACATGGCAAATGTCCTGTGATTTTAAGACAATAATATATTTCTTCATTTCTGTACTAGTTGCATGATACAGGTATTTTGTATCTGGTACACATAACTATTATTTGGGATAGCATAAGCTATTCAAATGCTATGGCATTAGCTTTTATCTTGGCATACACATGTAATTCTGTACTTTGCACAGGGTGGGGGTATGTTTTATCCTGCAAATTCTCACATTTCTACAAGGGATGTCCCACCTTGGCCATCTGAACAGGTGGCAACCCTAGTGGGGTGACCTGCATGGTGGACAGCTGTTCCATCCTGCGTAGTATGAATTGCATGTCTGTGTAGATACTGAACAGTACCGTGACTACACATACATGTTTTGTCCAGATGTGTACAGTAATGGACACCGTGGCGTGTAAACAACTCTGAGGTTTCAACAGGTTACTTATCCCACGCGGGATGTACACACATTTTGCCGTAACATTAACGCGCGGGCATTTGGATTTACGTACCTGTGATGGGATGTTTACAAACGTGGGATACATATTTGCAATCCGGACACTGCCTAGGATGATACTTCCTACTACATATGGGGAATACCCGCTATGTGTAGGTGTACGGATGCGCAAGGCTGGTAGCTGGATTTGGTGGACATTCGGACATGGGTGCGGGTTATGTGCTATACAGGGGTTGTTGCGTATTGCATTTGCATGCATGGGTTCTACTTTTGGATATCCCGGTTCCGCATATAGCATCCTATGTGTATGTGACGGTTACGTTCCTGTTCATGTGTATAGCACATTTTAATATACATATGTTTGTGTGTGTTTGGTATACAATATGGACTGTCAGGTTTCTTTACGGTTGTTATATAGCCACAACTGCCCTGCTGTGTACTATCACTACCACTGTGGGACTGCTGGTGACCATACCCATGGGGCTAGACGTGTGTATTGGTGGCGCGCTGACATGATGCGCTTCACTTCCACTGGGTATAACTTCTGACAGTGCAGTACATTACGGACACACGATTTTAAATGTCATTTGTTCCATGGACGGAAACTCATATTATGTTGCGTGCATTTCTGTTTTGTTCTCCATTTTGTGTGGCCGGGAACTGTCTTGCATGCTTTGCATATGTTTCATTATCCACGGACACTGATAGGTGCGATTACTATTGCAGGCAGGCTATAATATTCAGCAGTTTAGGTTGCTCATCGCCAGCCGACATTGACACGCCTCCGGGTGCAGCTTAGTAATGCCCCATGCACTCGCGCACGAGTCCTATGCACGTGGATGTGGTAGCGGCGCACCTTCATTAATATGCATATGGCGCTACTACACCATTTATATGCCACACGGCCGGCGCAGGCCTTACACCGGCCTTGTGCCGAGCTTCATGAATCCGGGGGATTAACTTTATTTATGTTCCACAAATGCCTTTGGAAGTTTTTTTTATTTTATATACATATATATATATATATATATATATATATATATATATATATATATATGTATATATATCACAGATTCTTGTATTGTTGTATTGAAGCACAATAGTTTTCCAGCCTTAGAGGGAAATATGTCTCCCTCCCATAAGGAAAAACAATAGACCACAGAGAAAACTGGTACTTGTGAGTAACAAAGCTGCAGGCTGAAAATCCTAAAAAAATCAGGAAAAAGAACCATACACTATAGACAAGCTCAGATGAGACCTCAGAGTAATCAAACACTAATACTTGTTTCGAAATAAAAACTTCTTTATTAAAAAACAAATAGATGAGAGCTCTCACCCTTAAAAGAGTTTTGTCTAAATCCAGTTTACATGACATGCAGTATTCATTTTTAGCACAGAGATCGTTGTCAAGTCACTCAAGCTGGGGTCATAACTATATTTCATAGGCTATTAATTCAAGCCATAATAGGATAAGTCTCATCTTTCATACCTGTTCTGCATATCTACTCCCATTAGTAGCTAATAGGTTTTTGCTTATATGCTGTATTCCTATCTTATGTGGGTATGTGGCTAGTGCCTAGCTGATACGAGCACTTTATATAAATCTGTATATAAATCTTTTCCCTGGATATGTATATTATTACATCATTTTATCTGTGATGTGACAAGTAGATGCTATTTGCCATAGACACGGTCTACTGGCTACAAAAAGGAGTAGATATACATAGATGGAGTAGATAGTGAGTTAGGTCATGATATAAAGGACCACTCTCTTAGGAGTTATGGCATACATACTGTATTGTACTGTCTTGTAGGTAAGGATCTAAATTATTTAGATCTTGGTTTCACCTCTTGCCATGAAAATTGTTCATTAACACCACAGTACAAATGTTATATATGTCACACACCTAATTTGTCATATCCAGTAGCTGTATATCTCTCCTTCCCCAGCATACTCATCTTCTCAGTGAAATTACACAACTATAAATATAAATACTTCTCATGTCCTGCTTGCCCCCATCATTGTAGATGCATGTCAAAAGATCTAAATGCCCATCCTTATAGCATACATGACGTGCTCGTGGCTGCATATATTTAATCAATAATCAGTAGTGATGGTATGGGTCTTAGGGTACTTCTCTACAAGTACTGGAATTAGACCACAAAGGTGGAGCCTGAATAGCCCAGAGAAGGCACACATGGGTAAACACCATCAACCCTCATAATCACCTTGGATTATGGCTAATTTGCTTTGGCCACAGTTAGATTTTTTAACTTTCTGTATGTTTTCATTTCTGTTCTGTGTTCTGGTTGAGGTGTGCACTTATTGAAAAAAAAATCAAAAGGCATGCACTTGTACAATGATCCATGAAATCACACAATATTGTCATAAAGTTGAATTCCAAACCATTGGCAGAAGATGCTCCTTCTAGTATATGATTCTACACAAATAGTTTTCATTAGTCACATCTATTAATTAAGTTAATTAGTTATTAATTAATTATATATATATATATATATATATATATATATATATATATATTATTTATTTATTATTAGTTATTATTATAATTAATTACTAATTAATTAATAATGTCCAACAACATGTGTGTTGTGTGTTACTGTGTAAACAGAGCACACCCAGGGATGTTTTGTGGGCTGACACCACAAACAGAGGGGCCTCTACAACACTAAAAGGGCATTACTTCCACAATAGCACACACCCTGAAGGGCATTATTGGGCTTAAAGAATGGGCTGTCTGTAAAATTGTTGTGTTTTACTTATTTATTTTTAACTATATTATTGTTATTTTATAAAATGTTGATGTAAAATAATGCCTCTGCCTAATATTTCAGACTTGTAGTATATGTAAATGAATCCAAAATACAAGATTTTCAAAGAAAATGTCCAAATATTTATTGGTCCCTTACTTATGAAATTTGGGGCTTGTTGGCAATCATTGAGGACTGCAGTCAATAAATATTGAAATACATTTGAGTTTCAGACTTTATTTCCTTCGTAAAATGTATGTTAACACAACTCATGTTATTCTAGCAATTTATTAATTTTATAACATCAATATTTAAAATTTCTTCTTATTTTTCAGTCGCTGTTCTCCTTTTATTTTAGGCTTTATCCAGATTTCGTGACCTAAGAGGTTGAGAGGTATGCATGCCTCTTTAATCACTAACACTTATGTGATTTGGAATGTCACACCACTAGGAACCTGCACAAAGCTTGTTTTCCTGAGCATTTTCTGAAAAATTAACTTAAACACATAAGATAGATAAATGCACATATTTTGTGAACAGCAAACACTATTAAAATTGCACAAATAGTAATGTTATCAGTAAGAAGTATTCTTTGCAGTGATAATAGTCAGTGCATTCATAGTATTTCCATAAATACTAATATATTATAATGTACACAAACACCAAATTATATTTTTTGCTAAACTTTCACAAGCAAATTCTCATGTCTTGGAACCTAAATGACCTAGACGGTTTACTATGATAAGGTCGAACCAGACCCCATCGAATGATGGGATCATCGACCCACATCCGCAAAAGTGACAACGTCGAATCCCGACACTGTCGTAATACGACTCAACTTCGACCTCGGAACAGGCTTTAACATAGATCGAGATAGGGGTAAGATTTGTAATTTGACAATGTCGGGTTCAACACTGTCACCGTTCGGCCTCCGGACTTCGACTGAACTTCAACCTTACCATGGTAAACTGACCTAGACATATATTGTTTGACCTTTTTCGTTAACCAGACATATGCTTTTGCATGACAGAAGAAATTCCTCTCTGAGTACATGTTTATTGAGATAATTACAGAAATATAAAAATGTATGCTTAATTATAAAATTAGCAATATAGATAACACTTGGTATCTCTCAAGATGTGCAACATAGAGTACAAATATCAAAGATAGTTTTCTTCAACAATATCTAAGGTTTCACCTGATGTCATTCAACAGTTTGTAAGTCACTTGTTTTTTGAAATATTAACTATGTATTGAAATATTGTTTATTTTCATAATCACCCAAAAACAAATAGCAACATCTCAGGTATTGTGTGATATAAACAGACACTGACAATGAATTTCCTGGCATACCATACCATACCATACCATACCATACCATATCACACCATATCACCTGATAACATGTAGGGCTCTCACTTATGAAAATATGAACACAGATATGAACCTATGAATAATAAGTGACAAATAGTGATTAATTTCTCTACTGCAGCACATCTTAGATTAACAATCTTAGTATCATTTTGTTAATAACTCCTTGCACTTTTAATACTGCCTACTATCTGCCAAGCTGCTTAAAGAAACCAGACCCAACAAAGGTCTGGATGCCATAAGAAACTTTGGGTGTGAACTAGAAATGTACAAAGAAGACATTTTAGGCTTGGCTGAGTTACCTGCTGCTGCTGCCACTGTTCGATTGATCTCAGTCTCTCACACAAGCATACTTCTGCTTTAATGCACACAAGCGGTCATGTACGCATGCATTCAGAAACATAAACACACATACACTTACACTCTGTTTTCTTTATTTGTCTATTTTTATACTCACTAAACAGCAAAAGCATTGCTTTTTGAGTGAAAAATAATTGCTTGATCAATCACACTCTAACTTTCATGCACACGTGCAATCACGCACACAAAGACAACATTGTGTGTGCACACACACCCACACACACACTTTTCTATTTTTTTTTTATATATTTTACACCTGCCAAACAACAAAAGCACTGTGTAAAATAATGGTGGCTGTTTGCTTCCTTAAAGTAAACATGTGATACAAAATGTCATCTCAGTTACACTGTTCTTATGGCATTTTCTCTGTACAGTGAGAGAAGATTAGCAGGTAATAAATGATCCTGCAGAAGTCACCCAACATCTCCTGCTCAGGAATCTGTCTATCCTCATAGGTTCATAGGTTCATAGGTTCGTACTAGGCTATCTGCCCTAGGGCATTTATAAGCCTAGCCAGAGTGTATGTGGCTTACACCACCCCTTAGGATGAGAATACTACGCCCTTTTAGGGTTTAGTTTATTATGCCTCTGTCTAGTAGTGACACAGAGATGACCCCCGGGGTAAACCTACGATCTCCCATCCACTCGTCGAGATTTCTCTTGAATAGAGTCAGTGAGGGGCTCTGCCTAACATGGACTGGGATTCTGTTCCAGAGTGTAGGGAGCCTCTGGGTTATGAATCTGTCCCTCCAGCACGTTCTATTTATTTCTGTGTTGAGGTTTAAGTCACTTGTTCTCGTGGCTCTGATGGATTTGGATTTTCTGAGGTGGAGCATGTCCATTAATTCAGGATTGGACAAGGCCCTGTATGTCAGGCACAGATCCCCTCTGAGTAGGCGGTATGCGACTGAATAGAGCTGGAGTTTTTTCAGTCGGGCAGCATATGACATATGTTTAAGACCCTTTATCCTCTTGGTGAGGAACTTTTGGGGTCTTTCCAACTGCTGCAGGTGTCGGGTGAGATACATCCCAAATGGGGCATTGTACTCAATCATTGGCCTGATAAGAGAAGAGTACAGGGGCACAATGACCTCTCTTGATCTAGATGTGAAACCCTTCATGATAAGGTGGGCAATATAGAAGGTCTTCCTAACCACTTTGGCAATGTGAGTGTCAAATGAGAGGTTACTGTCAACCTGGGTCCCTAGGTCCCTGATTACCTCTTCCATACTTAATGGATTACCGCCTATGTGGTAATTTGTCGGTACCTTGTTTTTCCCAAAGGGTATGACTATACATTTTTTGGCGTTCAGCTTAAGGCCATGGCTCTGGCACCAATTATCTGTTTCTATGAGGCCTCTTTGAAGGATGTTTGTGTCCGCTGGAGTATCAATTATGGCGCCCAGTTTGCAGTCATCTGCGAACTTTGTCAGCCACAATCCTCCTATGTTTGCCTGTACCTCGGAAAAATAAATGCCGAACAAGAGGGGTCCCAGGACTGAGCCCTGTGGGACACCGCTTGTGACTGGCTTAGAGTCTGACATAGCTCCAGCAACTCTGACCCTGTGGGTTCTGTCCTTGAGCCAGTTTGCAACCCATCTTGTGACATATGGGTTTACATTTAAGCTGGTGAGTTTGTCTATGATGCCCGAGTGGGGTATTGTGTCAAAGGCTTTTGCAAGGTCAAGGTAGGCTGTGTGAACTGCCTTACCCTCATCAATGGCCTTAGTGACTGTTTCAAAAAAGTCGACCAAGTTCAAAAGGCAGGATCTGCCCTTGACAAAGCCAAATTGGGTAGGATCCAATGTCTGTAGGTCCCCAATGTCTTTGTTTATGATTTCCATAATGATCCTCTCCATAGCTTTGCAGACCAGGCTCGTCAAGCTTATGGGGCGGTAATTTCCAGGGTCCGTAGAAGCACCGCCTTTGTGAAGTGGGACCACTGTAGCCGTACGCCACTCTTTGGGTACATATCCTGTGATAAGGCTAAGATTAAACAGCAGCCTTATGTGTGGGTTTAGTTCCTCTTGGAGTTCATGTAGCACACAGCCCAGGACACCATCCGGTCCCATTGATGCTGTGTTTTTAGCTTTAGAGAGGGCGCTCTCACCTGGGCATCCGAGATGTTAGGGAGGCTACACTCTGCTGGGATAGTTATTTCTCCTTTTGGGGGGGAGGAGAAATTTGCACTGAACCTGTCTGCCAGAATGTTGGCAATGTCAGTGGGTTCAGTGTATTTTGTGTCATTTTGGACTAACTCTGAGCATATCTGGGAGTTTCCACCCAGGTTTCTAACATAGCTAAAGAAGGCCTTGTGATTGTCTTTTGTGTCTTTTGCGATTTTTCTCTCAAAGTTGGCCTTGGATGATTTTATGAGTGATCGTAGTTTTTTGCTAGTACTGATCAGAGATGCCTTCCCTTTTAGGGATTTTGCTCTGTCATGTAGTAGCTTCCTCCTCCTGTTGTAAAGTTTGTTTATGGCTGGGGTCCACCAGACCGGGCGCCTGCCTTTGGGGGAATGGGTCTTGGTTTTATTTGGGATTGCATGATCCATGCATTCCTGAAGGTGCCCATAGAAGGCATTTGCAAAGGATTCAGCAGTGTGGGTTGTGGTGTCCACTGGCTCAGGGGCCTTGAAAGATACCACTTCAGTCTTAAGAAGTGTGAAGTTTGCTTTTGAGAAGTCCTTCACTGTGGTCTTTTGTGCAGGGGGTGGGGGCGGGATGTGGATTTCCAGTGAGATTAATTTATGGTCTGATCTTACCAAAGAGGGATGTACTTCCGGTGTGGAGCATTTTGTCCCCATGTTTGTGATGATCAGGTCTAGTATATTGTTTCCTCTTGTGGGAATGGTGTAGTAATGTTTCCTGTTAAGACAGGAAATGTAGAAACTGTGCTAAGATCCATCCCACTCTCTCACCTACCTAACTGCTTGATTCTTGATAAGGTAGTTCCCATTATCTGTTTGAGTTCCTTTCTGTGTGCCTTTAAGTTTACGGCATAACATAGAAGGGTCGATTGGTTCATTTGTTGAATAAGCTGAGTTAACTCACCCACTGTAAAATGATTATCCATGGTAGCAGCAAGGTCCTCAACAAACACACAAAAACCGATGTAATCCAAAAACACAAACTGTATAAACGGTAAAAGGACCATGAGCTGCTCCAAAGTAACATTTATTACAAATAAAATAACCAGGTTTAACACTTTCATTCCAAGTGGAACTCCATCAGAACAAATACAATTAGTATAGTACAGCTTAAATATCCAAAAGTACCAATAGAAACCAAGATAAAAAACACATGACTACAAAATCACATGATACATAAAAAATAAAATTACATATGATTCTTAAGTTTTAAAACAGGTGCAATAGATTTAGGGACCGTATATAAGAACACATTTTAGACATCAGGAAGCAAAAGACAACTAATGCCCTATATAGGCATGTCAGGATTAATCCTACACATACGTTTGCTTTTTTGTTTATACAGCAAGTTAAAAAGATATACATGGAAAATTTTAGATGAACATATTTTATTACAAGAATTAAAATAGCAAATCCATTTGAACGCCTTGTCTCCACCTGGTTTAAATGATGGGTGCTCTATTGAACCCATTTTAAAACTTAGGAATTATATGTAATTTTATTTTTTATGTATCATGTGATTTTGTAGTCATGTGTTTTTTTATTTTGGTTTCCATTGGCACTGTTGAATATTTAAGCTGTACTATACTAATTGTATTTGTTCTGATGAGGTTCCACTTGGAACGGAAGCGCTAAACTTGGTTGTTTTATTTGTAATAAATCTTACTTTGGAGCAGCTTGTGGTCCTTTTATCATTTATACTGTTTGTCTTTTTGATTTATCCTGTTAATCCTGTGCATTAACCTGCCAGCACTGTATTTTTGTATTCTTGTCTCTCAAATAACAACTATATGCAGCATACACATAGATCTGCAAACTGAGTAGCTCAACACATAGAGTTGGGATTGTCAGAAACCGCAATATTAAAACTTATGTTTCCTGCTATACCTAGAAAACTGTGTCTGTGTGTGTGTGGGGAGGGGGGCGGCTATAAAGATAGACTGCTAAACTTTAGCAAAAAGTGCATCTGTTTATGAACTGCATCTCTATCTATTTCAGATGCCTAGACTGCCTTGCATCAGGTGTCCATCAATATGGTGTGGAGTCTTCACTGCATGTATGCTGTTACAAACAATGGTACACTCAATACCAGATCCGTAAGTTTGATGTTCAAATACAGATTATTTTATGTGGAGTGTAATGATGACAATTTGTATGCATGTGTACTATTTAAATGAAAATTGAAAGGGGAAATAATAAAAGAGAAAGAAAGAAAGAAAAAAATAAATGAAAAAAGACAGAAATAAAAAGGAATGAAAGAAAGAAAATATATGAAATGCAGAGTCCTTGATGAGGAAAATAATGGAAAACTTTTACTTAAATATACTTAGAGTGCAAAGCTAAAACTATGTTTCTCCAAACATACATTGAATGCATCTGATTTAATGGTTCTCCTGTGTTTTGTCAAATGTTGTTTCAGTCTACAAATACTAGGGGTGGTTGACATTGTCAAACGATCGATATCTTGAAGTGGCATGTCTTCAAAACAGATGAGTAGGGATTGGTAGGGGGGTTAGTATGTATGCATATGTATGAGTGTTACGATTAGGGTAAAGGTAGGTAAGGGTATAGATGCTGTGTGTTTGTGTATGAGTGCTTGTGTAGTTTAGAGTTGGGGTCAGGGGTTAGATTTCATGTTTCTAGTGTACGTATCTGTGCATGTTTGTGTGTCTGAGTGTGTCTTGTGTAGTGGCAGTGTTATAGGATTTTTTTTTAAGGTACAGGGGGTTAGGGTTGGGGCAGAGGCAGGGTTAGGGTTAGCATGCATTACTGAGGTGATACGGGGGGAGGGTGAAGGATATATGTACTCTTGAGATGTTTTCACTCCAAAAACTTGAACTGCCTGCAAATCAGGATGTCTTCAACAATTATGCCTCAGATCTTTAATCTGACAAACATTTTCAGGAATACTGCACATCCACTTCTGGAGCCAATGGTCCTAATTATTCCAACTGCAAAAGAGATACACCATATGGAATACTATTATGCTTATCAGGAACATCTCTACCTGCAAATAATATAAACAGCAATATAAAACTTCTTAGAAGGAATTGGACTGGCAATGAATAAGTGATGATCTTGGACACTAGAGAAACCACTGCTTTGTTGCCAAAGTAAAATAAGCTAGTTCTTAGTATGTTTATGACCCCATAAAGAGTTCTAACAAAATAATGTCCTGTAACATTCTACTATCTTTCTAGCAATTGTTACTACTGTCAACTAAATACAGTCTGCCATTTCTGGGCCTCCACTAAAAATTGGCTTGTTGAAATAAATAAAATGTTGCCATGCTACAACATGTGAGGGGAGTATATGTGGTTTTCCTGCACCACAAAGGAGACAGACAACATCATGCAAGCTTTATAGTTCCATATCCACACTCTCTCATTACAACGTCCAGTCATATCCACATACACTCACCTATAATCTATCACCTCTACACCTCACCCACTTCTCTTCAACCTCCTCTCAGTTTACTCACACTCCCCCACTGAATCCCTCCCACATCAGCCTTCCAGTATAGTTGCACATCCTCTGTCTTCACTATTATACCTAACATGACCACTAATATCATACCTCTTAACCATACCTCTGAACTGTACAGATTTTCGCAGAATGTCCAGATTTTTGCCTTAGATTTTTGGTCCATTTTTTATAAAATTGTGGCTTTCTGGCAAATTAGTGGCAAATCATTGAAGACTGAAACTGGAAAATAATAACAGAAATTTGAGTTTTAGACTTCATACCCTTCAGAAAATTCATGCTAATGCAAAACCTGCTATACTATCAACTTTCTAAGTTTGTAAGAGCAATATTTCAAAATTGTCCCTATTTGTACTACTTTTTTGTGGCTTTGTCCAGATTTCTTACTCTAAGAGGTTGAGAGGTATGCTCATAACACAAATATAACCATGTCTTACCTGATGTCTACTATAGTAACTAACCAACTACTTCTACTTTTAGCCACTCTCATCCTATTAACAATTGCTTCTTGTGTAACCTCCTATCATTCTATCCTCATCCACCCTCCCCCTTTCCATACAACCTCAAACTCCCATCAACCACTACCCAAACCAGCAAATATCCCCATATGTAGTTCCATTTTTAATAACTCCACATTAAACCAAGCAAAGATTTCACTATGCTCTCATCCCAACTTTCCTAGTTTATCCCAAAATATGATAAAAATGTCAATATGTTTCTAAAATGAGTGTTATATATAGCCTTAAAGTTAACCCTTAGTGGGGACATACATCCAAACCCTGGCCCAGCTACTAAACCTGTCAGCTCAGTCTCACAAAATAGTACACAATCTAAAAATGAACAGGCTCTGCTCCAATCATTCCTAATAGAGACACAGCAGATATTCTAATAATGAATATTAAAATAAGGAGTGTGAACAACAAAATTCATGACCTACACAATAACATCTCCCTTTACACCCCTGACATTGTACGTCTCACTGAAACCTGGCTAAACCCTACTGCCTCCATCAGTGAAATACTTCCCCCAGGTTATAACATCATATGTACAGACAGAATAAATAAACAAGGTGGAGACGTAGCCTTACTCTTCAAAAAGTACCTCTTAATAGAAACAGTAGATGAAAAGTTTACAAACCTAACAAATTCTGAAGCAGTATTTGCCAAACTGAATGTCAACCCCAGAAAACGCATATACATAATAGGCATCTACATCCCACCGGGAGACAATATCCAGATAATAGAAAACTTATTACAATGGTGTAACAAAACCCTACCCCAGGAAACATTCATTATGGGTGACTTTAACATAGACTGGTTAGACTGCAACTCCCCTAATCCCAAAAATTGCATTAACTCATTCAAACACCCACTAGAATGAACAAGCTGTCTAACAAACATTCCACTCTAGACTGGATACTAACAAATAAGGCAGCCCTCTATCCCCACTCTGGTTGCCTACCAGATATTCTCAGCGAACACTTTCCTACATACTTAGTCAGGAAAAATACAAACCCAAATAAACTACCCACACTCTTACAAATGTGAAACAAAAAACACCTAAACCCCAAAAAAGTTATAGATTTCCTTAAACAGAGCAATTGGAAACCTTTGAAACAACTACCACTACAGGAAGCTGTTGATTATTTCAACTCAACCTTCCTCTCCGTACTAAATTCTTAAGCCCCCAGTAGATTTATATGGGTCAAATCTAACTATGCCCCATAGCTAAAAAAGGAAACATTTACACTCCTTAAAGTCAGAGACAAGGCATGGATTAACTGGACTAAAACAAAGTCCCAGCCTGCTCTCCAATCCTATAGGGACCTTAGAACTATAGCAAAGAGACAGATTAAACAAGATAAGATAAACTATTACTCAGAAATCCAAACCAAGCACCATAAAAAAACCTCCCACTACCACAAATAACTCAGAAAACATTGCTACTCAATTTAATAAATACTTTACTGAAACTATCTTAGCACTATCCAACAAACAATCTCTCCCTCCTTTCAAAACTACCACTACCACTCCCATCATTGACACAAACTTCACCCTGCAACCTGTAGCAACAAACAGGATAAATAAATGACTAATGAGGCTAAAACCCACAACACTGTCAGCAGACAATTTACTTGCTGAATACCTAAAACTAGCAGCAGATGGTATAGCCTATCCTATATCAATATTAATTAATTGGCCTATAACAGAACAGCAAGTCCCTCCCATATGGAAAACCTCCTACATAATACCCTTACATAAAAGTGGCTCCTCAACTGATTTTGGTAACTATCGACCAATAGCAATATTATCCCCACTGTCTAAAATTCTAGAGAGGGTCATTCATATGCAAGTTACTAACCACCTGACTACCAATAATCTCCTAACTAACACTCAGCACGGCTTTTGATCATTCCATAGTACAACTACTGCACTAATGTAATTTACTAACACTGTCAATAGTCATAGGAACAATAATAACTTTGTATCTTCTATCTTTCTTGACCTATCGAAAGCCTTTGATATGGTTTCACATACAAAACTCCTACAAGTCCTCTCTGAACTAAACTTCTGTAACTCTACTCTTGCCTGGCTCCAAGATTACCTCACTGGTCGCCAGCAAGCAGTCTCCTGGCAACAGTCCTTATCCCCCCTGTTACCTGTAACTCTTGGAGTCCCCTAAGGTCTATCTTAGGACCACTTCTTTTTTCAATATTTACCAGTAGCCTCCACTTGTCAGCCCCCCAGGCCTCCCTCATACAATTTGCAGATGACTCAACAGTCATATATACTGCACCCTCACTTCCTGAACTTCAGATTGTAAGACAAAAAGTCTTTAACTCAGTAGAATCTTGGCTCACTAATAATCAACTAATCTTAAATCCCAATAAAACCAAACTTTTGGTATTCCAGCCTAATACCTCTGTCTCCCCCAGTTGCACATTTCAGATCTCCTCACTAAATAACACTAGCATATTTCCATCTACTCACACCAAACATCTAGAAGTAGAAATTGACTGCAAACTTAAATATGATATATACATATCCCAGACTATAAAAATGTACATAAAAAACGTGGTACACTACATAGGAACAAACACTACTTACCAAAAAATACTAGGATTGCCATTGCCCAAACCCATCTGATATCCACCCTGCTGTATGCAGCTCCCATACTAACAAACCTAAAGAAATCAAAAATACAGAAACTTGGATGCCATTATAATAAAACTGTCAGATATGCTGCAAACTATCCAGATAGATCCCACCATTGTATCACTCTCAAACAACTTAAATGGTTAGAGTTCCCACAACTTCTACATTAAATTCAGTTAACAATGGCCCACACATTTCTCTTAAACCCTGAAAAAAGTCCCACCCTAAAAACCCTAATACAACCTTATGCCACTAACAGATCATTATGCTCCACCAATAAATACCATATTCAAATCAATATCTCCAAAAATCAAGCAGGTGATTCCCCCTTCTCAAACCACATAGGAAAAATCTGGAATGGACTGCCAAAAAATATTACTACTTCCACATCCCTGGCTCAATGTAAAACTACTTTAAAAACTCACCTCCTATCCAAGTGGTTGTGTCCCTGTTCTGCTCCTAATTAACTCTGCCATCACTATCTCAAGGCCTGCCACTATCTCAGCTTAAGCAAAGGTCTTTATACTCTCTCTGCCTTCATTTACTATTGCTGCCATCTATATGATCTATACTTTCACTGTCTTTACTCCTAAGATCACACAAGCACTTACTACACCAGGATTTTTATTTCACATTGTATTATATGTAACCGTAGTTGGTCCATTAACCTATCATATACTACAACAACCCACTGAAGTATTATTTGCTTGAATATTATGTTAGAAAATAGCTAATGTTGTGTTTAAACAGAACTGCCCTCCATTTGTTTAACTTTATCCTACATTGCATTGTCTTTTACTGTTACTTGTGTATTGTACCACTGTTAATTTTTCTGTATTTTATTGTATTTTTCTATGTGGAGCTTTTCTCCCAAGGCCTCTGCGGAAAAAGGACATGTGTCCAGTTGGACTATCCCAGTAAACAAATGTAAAATAAATAAAATAAATAAAATTTTAAAGGCATAGCCCATTTTGAGAAGTACTTGGGGTGGTAAACTTCAACCATATTGCAATAATGACCCCACCTAAGAAATAAAGAAGAGGATACATTAATTTCAAGTGCCCACTCCATCAACTGCCAAGTAAACTGTATATACAATGTATAATATATTTTGTTTCTGTAGGTCACCCAGGCAGTATACTGCAGTGGTGGGTCTGCGGTGTCGCCTCACAGCAAGACGTTGTGCTGTTCGATTCTCAGCTAGAGCATCTTCTGTGTGGAGACATGCGTGAATGAGCGTACCTTCGTTGAAGGTTGTGCATCAGGGCTGGCAAACTCAGCACGTAAAAAATCTACTGCCAAACATTAGTGGACCGGAGTTCCACTGTGGTGACCCCTAACCGGGAAAAGCTGAAAGACACAAAGGTCACCCAGGCAGTACCCATGACTCCCACATATGGCACATGAGCAACATATCAGTAGTTTGAATGGGGTGATTTTAGCCAGGGACATCCTATTGGTAATGCTGGATATGCCCTGGAGCCATTGTTAATGACATCCTATCAAAACTCCCTAGAATATGTCAGAGAATGGATGCAATTATTCTCTGTCATAGACAAGTCATTGCTGAGCATGTGTTTGGCCTGTTGAAGTCTCATTTCTACTGCCTGTATTTATCTGAGTATGCTCTGCTGTATGACTTCGGCACATGTGGTATAATGTTTTCAGTCTGTACTATGTTCCTTAACATACCACTTCACAAGCAGTTGCAGCATGGCAAGCACATTCAGGTGTAAGTTTCACACCAGGCAAAGGAGGCCAAGCCTGGTAAGGAACCTATGAAGATGCTGTCTGTAGTAGAGGACTGTGCCAGGTGAAGGTCCATGCAGTTCAACATAGACTGGCTAAAAGGTACTGGCTAGTTAATGACTATCAGACTATGGGGTCATATTAAAGCAATATACAGTAAAGTAAAAGTGGTGCATGCAAACCTTATCTCAGGCTGTGCTCTTCCATACACAGACTGGCCACACAATGCATTGGATATAGGTTAACTAAGTAATAGAGTACAGAGGGTAGGGCATAGTTATCATCATTTGCATAGGTGGGGTGGGCCACGTTGTCAGGTGTTATCAAGAGGGAGATATGTCTGCTTGGTATGGTTTAAAATAACCTGTTGTGAGTGTCAGATATGGGAGGAGTACTACAGTGCAATGGGCCATTGGTGTGTGTGTGTGTGTGTGTGTGTGTGTGTGTGTATGTACAGAGCTGGGCTTTGTGAATGTCTGACTGTGTCTGCTTACTGGGACACAACCTTAGCAGATGTTGTAGCACTGTGGTGAGATCTTTTTTAAACAGATCCAGAGCACCCACTGGAGATATATCCACACTGTTCATACCTCCATCCATGGGGTCTCTACCTTCTATAATGGTCACTTACACTATCCAGACCTTACCTAGAAGAAGGAGTGCTGGATAAATGTGAACAATGCCCCATACTGTGCATCACTGAGGCATGAGCTACATGCCCTCATAGACAGCTGTGTCTTATTCTGCTCCCCTCCGCATTAGATGGTGGAGTGGAAGTGATGGTACCATGTGTGCCTGGCCATGGCCACCCCTTCCACAGTCACACTCAGCAATGGAGACAGAGGTGGCCAAGGAAAATATTTTCTGCTACAATGACTGTGTGCAGAGGGAGATGTGACTTGTGGAAGCTATGTATGCAGCCCATCCATGTCACACATGTGGAATGTCTACTCTTGCAAGTCATCATTCACACCTCATAAAACACAATCTTTGTAAGGACTGTAGTGTTTCATAACCAAGCTATTCTCGTACCTTTTACCATTGTATTTGTTATTATAACTTGAATGCCTATAATCCAAACCAACCCCCAAAATGGGCTTAAACCTATCCTTCTTTCCCTTAAATTCTTGTCATTAATGTCCTCAAGCATGCTTAGTTATGAAGTATGGTCAAGAAAGTCAAATTATTGTGCCACTCATACATAAGCACTGGGATATTATCTTGCATGAAAAATTTTTAAGCAACAGGCAGGCAATAAACTTTGCTTTATTTATTCTAGAAATGTTAACATCAAATAGAGATTAGAAGGAAGTACCAAACATGTTAGAAACAATTGTAGTACTTTAAGGGTTGGCACCAGGAAGTGTGGAGCCTGCCCACAATATAGATTTATATATGAGGGTCAGGAATCTTTTGTCAGCACTGCTAATTACAACATTAAGTTTCACTCTCATTATGATTGCAACACTATGGGGGTTGTGTATTTGGCATTCTGCAACTGTTGTTCTAGTTTCTATGTCAGGAAAACTGAACATAAACTAACAGTCAGAATGCAGGAGCATCTTTATGACATTAATGCCAGAAGGGATTCCAATGTTCTTTTTAGGTACAAGTTTAATTTGTGAAAGTAACAAAATGTTCTACTTCTTTATGCTTGGACAAGTAGTACAAAACCCCAGGGATGGATCCTGGGAGCACACCTTAGAGTACTGGGAACTTTTGAGGCAGCTAAGGTTAAATGCAAACAATCCCCTTGAATGACACAATTTCCTAGCAAAGTGCTTAAAATTGTGGGCTGCTAAATTCTAGGTTCATAGGTTTATAGGTGTGTACTAGGCTAATGGCCATGGAGCCTTTACAAGCCTAGCCCATAGGATTACCCTGGCATTGTGCCACCCGACCTTAGTTCTCAGTGCCTCTGTCGAGTAGAGCCACTGGAGTGATCCCTGGGGTGAATTTTCTATTTCCCATCCACTCATCAAGATGTCTCTTGAAGAGGGCCAGTGAAGTGCTCTGTTTGACATGTATGGGAAGTCTATTCCATAGCATGGGCAATCTCTGGGTTATGAACCTGTCCCTCCAGCACATTCTGTTGATTGTGGTAATGAGGTTGAGGTTTCTGGAGCGTGTGGTGTGGAGGGATTGGGATTTCTTTAGATGTACCATTTCTAACAGAGCTGGATCAGACATGGCTTTGTAAGTCAAGCAGAAATCGCCTCTAAGTAGGAGATACGAGACAGAGAATAGTTGGAATTTTTTGAGCCTGTCCATATAGGACAAGTGTTTAAGGCCAAGGTTCCTCTTTGTAAGGTACTTTTGGGCCTCTCCAGTTGTTGCAGGTGTCTAGGGAGGTACATGCCAAATGGGGCATTTTAGTCGATGATTGGTCTAATAAGGGAAGAGTAGAGGGAGACAATGTTCTTCCTGGATGCCAAACCCTTAGTAATGAGATGTGGCACATAGAAGGACTTTCTGATCACAGTGGTAATGTGGTGGTCAAAAGAGAGGTTGCTGTCAACCTGTGTTCCCAGATCTCTTATAATGCCTTCTGTGCTTGGTGGACTACCACCGATGTGGTAATTCATGAAAACTGGGTTTTTCCCTAAGAGGATGATGACACATTTTTTTGGCATTGAGCTTAAGGCCATGGTTCTGACACCAGTCGTTGGTCTCAGTGAGGCCTTTCTGTAGGATGTCAACATCACTTGGGAGTTAATAATAGCTCCCAACTTGCAATCGTGTGTGAACTTTGTCAGCCAGAGTCCCTTCGTGTTGGCCTGAACTTCAGAGAAGTAGATACCAAACAGGAGAGGATCCAGGACCGAACCCTTTGGGACTCCACTCATGACTGGTTGGCAGTCTGACTTGGAGTCACACTGTGGGTTCTATCAGTGAGCCAGTTTACAACCCACCTAGTGATATAGGGGTTGATGCCTTGCTTAGTGAGTTTTTCTATGATTCCTGAGTGGGGAATAGTATCAAAGGCCTTGACCAGGTCAAGGTAGGCTGTATGAACCACCTTGCCTTCATCCACAGCTCTAGTGACTGACTCAAAGAAGTCGACCAATCTACACGTCACAAAACCAAACTGTGTGGGATCCAGAGTTTGGAGATTCCCCTATATCCTTGTTTATTGAGTCCATGATGATGCATTCCATAGCTTTGCATATCAGACTCATCAGGCTAATGGGGCGATAGTTCCCAGGGTCTGTAGTTGCTCCTTCTTTGTGGAGCAGGATGACTGTAGCAGTGCACCATTTGGTGGGGACAAAGCCTGAGGTGAGGCTGTGATTGAACAGGGCACAAAAGTGAGGTGCCAGTTCACTCTGTAGTTCATGTAGAACACAGCCAGGGATATTGTCAGGTCACATAGAAGCTGTATTCTTGGCTTTGGACAGTGCTGTTTTAAACTCTGCAGCAGTAATACTGGGGGCATGGCAATCTACTGGTATTGTGATTGGTCCTTTGGGGGGGAGAGGGGTAAAGTTGGCACTGAATCTGGTGGCCAGTATATTGGCAATATCTGTTGGCTCGGTATAGGTGGTACCATTGTGCAGTAGCTCAGAGCAAATCTGGGTATTGCCGTGGAGATTATTTGCATAACTATAAAATACCTTGTAGTTGTCTTTACTATCTGCTGCAATTCTACTTTCATAGCTAGCTTTAGAGGATTTGATGAGGGATCTCAACTTTTTGTTGAGGCTGATAAGGGAGTTTTTCCCATCTTGGGACTTCACCTTATTCTGCATCAATTTCCTCCTTCTGTTGTAGAGTTTGTTTATGGCAGGGGTCCACCAGATTGGCTTCCTTTTTGGAGGAGAGTGTCTTGGGTTCTATTGGGTATGGCAAGATCCATGCATTTGGGTACGAGTTTGTACAGTACACTGGTGTATGATTCAGTGGTCATGCAACTATTCTGTATTTGTATGGGTGCCGTGAAGTTAGCCCCCTCTGTTTTTAGGCGCCCAAAGTTAGCTTTGGAGAAGTTTTTCATGGTGGTTATCTTTGCAGGGGGTTGGGTGTTGGAGGGATGTGGATTTCCAAGGTGATTAGCTTGTGGTCAGATCTAACTAGGGAGGAGTTGACTACTGGTGTAGAGCAATGTACACCCATGTTAGCAATGACCAGGTCAAGGATGTTGCTACTTCTAGTGGGGGTAAGAATGAGCTGGACCAGGGCATTGGAATTAATTAATTCTAGGAAACGGGCAAGTGTATTGGTACATGAGTAGTTTTCCCAGTTAATGGAGGGGTAGTTGAAGTCACCCAGTATGAGAGTGTTAGGTTGGACCTTAATATTCTCCAGGATGCTTAGGAATGTGGAGTGTAAGTCTTGGGACATGGTTGGGGACCTATAGCAGGCTATGACCTGAATCACTGTCTTACCCAGTGTTAGCTGCACCTGACGTATCTCTGATGTGTTATGTTTGGTTACCAGTCTGGAGGTGTGCGCATCCTTTATGAATATGGAAACACCACTGCCTTTGGAACTTCGGTCCAAATTCTGGGGCCGAAAGGTGTGGAATCAGTTATAGCCTGGCAGTGCAGGGATGCTTTCTGTTGCCTTGAACCAGGTCTCAGCTATAGCATAAATCACAATGTTCTCCATTTTAAGAAGTGCTTTGAGTGAGTGAATTTTGAGATTTAAAGTTCTAGCGTTGAGAAGCATGACCCTCAAATTGCATTTGTTTGTAGCTGTTTCGGTGGTAATTTGGTCTTTGGAACACTGCCTAAAAAGGCATATAGGGGTGGCAAGAGCCTTGGCCAGTATCCACAAGCCCAGGGATGACAAATGCAAGCCATATCTGGCAAAGCATTGAAGTTTGTCAGTCATGTCATCCCAGGCAGACAGATCCTGGATCCCCTTAGAATGGCACCAGAAACTTAGCCAATTGTTGAAATCAATCATTTTCTGCTCGTACTGTGGTATCATTCTGGGTGATGGTAGGATGCTGCTCAGGCTAGGGTCATACCCGCCTGGGCTACATAATCCAAGAGCTCCTCCATGTCTCTTTTCATGTAGTCCAGGGAGGTATGTCTCAGGTTATTCACACCCACATGTACAATGACAGAGTCATATTTGTACTTGTTGTTGAGGGACCTGAGTGCATGTGCTATGTGGCGGATCATGGCACCTGACAGGCAGCTGACTGTTACTTTCTCCTTATTCAACCTAGTGAGTGGGACATCACTGTGCCCTACTATTGAGTCACCTATGACAAGTGTGTTGGGCATGCTGTTTTGCCTTAGGGATTTGGTTAAGTGGCACACTGTTTAGGAGAGTTATATGTCTCATGATTAGTGTTGTGTTGTGGTGGTTGAGTGCATTTCTGCCTTGGAGGTCTCTGCTGTTTGGGTAGATTTATATTGAGAGCCTCCGTGAAGGTGGGTGTGTGGTTTGTGTTTTTATGTGAAGGCATTGCTGGTGTGTGTTCTGGAGAGCCATGTGGTGTGGTGCAATTGTTGACCTTCTCCTCTTGCCCATCTATTCTGGTCTCGGCTAGAGAGTGCGTGCTTCCAATTTGGATATATATATATATATATATATATATGTGTGTGTGTGTGTGTGTGTGTGTGTGCATCTCTTGCAAGTCTGAGTGTTGGGAGGAATGAGGAGAGGGTTGTCGGTTTACATGAGGCAGTTGCTACATTGCCTCAGGATGCCCAAGTTCACCAGGTTAATAGGAGAAAGCAGAGGGAACTGACCTTTAGACATGCCTGGAGTGGTGGGCATTAATAATAAGCACTGGAGCTGTTTCCTTGTAGAACATTTAGTGCTGGTAGTACTTATGTGTGCTACAATAATTGCTACAAGAAGTCTGGTAAAGTGCTAGACTAATAAGCTAGTAAAAGTGCAGGAGAGGGTAAAACTAGCAGATCTAAGGGAAAATTTGAAGAGCAGACTTTGGCACTGCTCAGAAGCTTACAAACAGTCCTGGATACAGCAAATCTGCATCTGGACTAGATTAGTTACAGGAAAGGTGGGAAACAAGTGCAAATGTGGGCTTTTAAACCAGAAAGTTGAAAGAGATGGAAAAACTGCCCAAACAGCCAATAAACTACAATTTCTGGGCTAGAAACCACTCATCTTGTGGTAGATAGGCTACCTAGTACTTACCACTCCCACTGATAAGCTAGAAGGCTTCCCTCTAACACAGAAATGCTTGGGGGGCTCAGACGCTTACAAACAGTCCTGGATACAGCAAATCTGTATCTGGACTAGACTAGTTACAGGAAAGGCAGCAATCAAGCTTAGAATTTTTTTTACAGAAAAGCAGCTAAAACAGCACTAAAAACAATTCAAGTTCAGTGCAAGCTAGCACACTTGAGTGTGTAGCAATATTAAAGTAAATGCAGTTTAAATAAATGCAATTTATTCAAATTGTATTCTGAACTGAATTCAATTATTGTTTTATTCAACTCTGAACAGTTAAAAAGTGCCAAAAAGTATGGAAGAAGGAACAGAAGATAATTCAAAGTTAAGAACCTAAGTGGGTTGGCCTTCTCAAAAGTTCTCTCTGTATTAGGTAGAATGAGCTAATGACAGTAGACTGGGAGGAGTGTCCCATATCAGATTTACAGCAGGGGTGGGCAACTGCAAAGCCACCAAGTATAAGAAGTACATACACATAAGCAGTCGTACAATCTCTCCTACAAGTGTACTGTCTAACTGTGCTTTACCATACAGGTGTGTCTGGCAGTAATAGGTACGTAAAAGGGTCCTTACCCACCCCCAACTTATGAATTAAATGTGCTGCAGACACTGGTAGCACAGCACAGGTCTGCTGTGAAATTCAGGAGTGCAAATATAAACTTTGACTATAACATATAATTAGCCTGTTAATGGTCTACCTGGTTGGAGGGGTTAGTGATCCGTACACAGCCTCACACTACAAAATCAGTGTACAGCTGACACCAGTACAAATGCATTGCTAACACACTTAAACTTGACAAGTCAATATATTCATAGTGAATTAATCTGTGAAACTATACTGTACTACTTCTCATGGACTTGCATCCCTCAATGGCAAGATGCTCCCTGATGCTTGAAACACCCCATGGTACCATAACTGCATGCACTTCTAACTTGCAATATTAACAGACATTTTAATATACACAGTACAATGCTGTTTTATGCAATTATTTTATGGAATGTTAGTGACTAATGACAAGTTTTGAAGTGCACTTTTATCTTGTAAACAAGTCGTCTTCTCTAAAATAACTTGATCCTTATTTTCTACAAGCTTTGGAGAGTCCCTGCGTCTAATTTTTCACAGTGTGATGAGGATCATGGTGGCTGCTTGGGTTTCTATAGCATATAGGTTTGAGGCTTCTAGCACAGCCGTTATGCTAATCAGGCACCATCTAATGAATGTTATCAGTTCCTCTTTCTATGCATTGTGCCAGGGGGACAAATCACACAAAGAGGCTCAATTTGTCTTGCACATTCACATGAGCACCAGTGAAGCTCACTTACAATGTGTGGATGGGTCAATGGCCCTTCTGGGGATGTGAGGAAAAGTCTTTTTCTTTCATATCCAATGTAGGCACTAAAGAGCAAAACAGATCTCATGGTTAGGCAGGATTTACATAATATATTTATTTCATACCATCATTCATGCCTTAACACCACCGTCTACAGTAACATTTTCAACACTACATAATGATCACAAAGAAGCAGGTTACTTTGACAAGATGCCCTGTGGTGCACTGTATGTGATTAAAAAGTTAATAGACATGGCTATCAGAGGCCTGTCAAGGTTGCCTAGAAACTGATCTGGTATATTGCCATGGCTTCTAAGGACACTGAGTATGATAGTGTTTCCACATTTTCCTTTGTACGTTGTATAAGGATAACCAGGAGCAACTGACTAGGGAGTCTTGTGAGGGTCTCTAGTATAGAGTGGATACCTAGCACTATCTTGCCAGACAGGTGTCTGATATCACTGGTTTACCATACACTGGTGATCAGTGCAAGTACCACTACATCAGTGTGAGAAGGTACCATCATGACCTTCTTAGCCAGTCAGAGGTCAGAGTAAGGGCACCCAAGATGCATTCCAAGTAATCTATCTTCCTTGCAGTGTCAAATCTTTTTTCTGTTTCAAAAATGTGTTTTTTATAAGCATATAACAGCATGACCATTTTACAAGCCTGAGAGGCTATACTGGAGAACAGCTTTCTGTATCAGAGGCAAATGGAAAGGCTTTCTGTGCACAGGGGTGCATAGTATTTATTTTCATTTGATGATTATGATTCAATTTAGAGTGTCTTAGATATATTTGCTATATGTCAGCAGCATGCAAGAGTGTGGCACGGTAAAGGTAATTCTGTCTAATTTAAGGTACGCAGATTACGTGCATAGTATATTTCCTGGTATTTTGGATATGTAACATAGAGTTCTGCAGCTTATTAGTACGTGTGCTGTTTGCAGTGTTATTATTATGTTGTATACATGTCAGATTTACATGACTTACTGAGCATAACTATAGTATGAAAGAAGTCCATAGCATCACCCTAGCAACAGTGATAAGAAGAATAGCATTAGTCATGCCCACAAGTCCCACAGCACGTCTGCACACAGGTACACATCAGGAATGCAACCTGTGTCCCCTTTTTCTGTTAGCACATCCTAGCATCAGTTCTGTACTATAAGTAGGCAGTTAGTGGCACTATATACACATATAAAAAAAAAAAATATATATATATATATATATATATATATATATATATGTATGTATGTATATAGTTTACTATTGAAATGTGGAATGGAAAAATATTTTTCATTTGTACACTGAAAATGCCCCCAAAAGTCAAAATGTACAACATGGCACACTGTCGAATCAGCTGAATGAATTCAGCAAATTCGACATTGTTGCCGAACAGATTACTTGATGTCCATATAGGAGCTCTGATAAAGGAAACTCTTATACCTAACATCACATTTTTGCAAGAGGCAAGCCCCCTTGCACCCCCCACCCCCCCTGCTAACTATATATTCCAACTCCCAGCTCACACTACCATGAGAAAAGGGATGAATTTCTCACACCGCACTGTACCGCAATCTCTGTACAGTACCTCCAGTTTATATTAGTGAATGCACTGTGCATTCGCTGATATAAACCTTTCTAACACAGAGATGTTCAGCAAGATGGAAATTTGAACATCTGTGTTTCGAGTTTCCATCTGATATATATATATATATATATATATATATATATATATATATATATATGGGTTACCTTCATTTGACTGAAAGCTCATTTGGTTGACACTCATTTGACTGAGACTTCATTTCACTGACACTTCATTTGACTGACAATTAGTACTGCCAGTGTCTAGAGCACTGTAAGGCAAGTAAAAGGAATATGTCCTTTGCCCCACTGTAGTGCGACCCTGAAGTTATTATATATAGTTAGGGGGTGTGGGTGGCGTAGCCCCCCACTTAGTTTCATGTTATATTCTCTGCTTTTGGTTTTATATTGTTTAGTAAAAGCAAAGTAAGAGGTGGGGGGCTTTGCTCCCACACCCCCCTAACTATATATACTAACTCCAGGGTCGCACTACAGTGGGGAAAAGGACATACTCCTTTTACTTGCCTTACAGTGCTCTAGACACTGCCAGTACTAATTGTCAGTGAAATGAGCATATATATATTTTTACTGTTTTAGTAATCTGTAGCCATTTGATGGTTTGCTTCATATACAGCATGTCTGCCTTATGCATATGTTTATTTCTTTCTCTTCTACGTTCCTTTGTCACTATAATTTCTAATAAACTCAAATTTTCTTTGTTGTTTTATTTCATTCTATGTTTGCTTGCAATTTCATTAGCAAATGCCATGGCTGTACCAGGGTTAAGGCTTCAGCTTCCAGCTCACCAACAGGCCCACTTATCCCCTGTGTGTAACCCACCTGAAACCTGCTATTGTGTGCAGTGGGAGACAGCCAGGAGGACACTTCCATAGCATCTAGGGGTGCTTCATCAGACAGGAGTGCCACTGTTCCCTCCACTGGCACTGTCAGGGATGAACAATATGTCACATGCATTGATTTCCATCTGGGTATTATGCAGGTACTGTGATACAAAGACTATACCCACCCTAACACCCCATCCTTGTGTTCCCTTCCTTTGTGTTTCACTATCTGCCTATGTTTCTTGTCCAGTGTTACACATTTCTTAGGTTGATAGGTGTTTACTAGGCTAACAACCATAAGGGCCTTTTTAAGCTCAGACATGTATCCCAAATTTTTGACAAGTTCTGGTACCCTTGATAAGCATAAGCAGGGGCTTGGGAAATTAAATATGTAAAAGCAGGGGTCTGGGAGATGAACCATTTACAGGCTGCCTGTGACCATTAGAGACATAGGTGCCAAAACAGGGATGAACTTCCTGTTGCCCATCCAATTGTCCAAGTTGCACTTGAATTGCTTTACATGAATGGAAAGCCTGTCCCAAAGAAGGGGTACTCTTTGGGATAGATACCTGTCTCTCCAGCAGGTCCTATTTATATCACAGGCAAGGTTTATGTTTTTTAATCGGTAATTCTGGTGCTGTTTCTTTTGCAGATATTTTTGAAAGAAAGCACAGGAATCCACAAACACAGAAAAAAAATCCGATCTCTAGGAGCAAACAGGACTAGTAAAAATAACGCTCTTTATTTGAAGAATCACGTTTTCGCTCCCGCAATTGCAGGTGCTTCCTCAGACAATAACAAATTAATAAATTAAGACCATCCATTTTATATAACAGTATTCCATGATGTCACTTCCTTTTGTATTTTAAACAGCAATTACAAACCAAAATACCGAAGTGAAGCCATCGTTTTTTTAAAATGTCACTTCATAATGATAAATATATGTTCCATATCCACACAATCTTACTAGAATATAATATAACTACTAATAAAGCAATATTACTCATTCCAACATTTACCAAACAGTAAAAAATATTAAATAAAAATGATTAAAAATCATCCCATTAGATACTCTAAAACCACTATATTAAGAAGTATATATAATACCAGATATATATATCACACTAACCTATTTGGTTTTTATAAATATATATACCTAAATTATCTCATATAACTTTTGTATTTCAAAATAACTGAAATATTACAGGACTCATTTAAACCGGGGTAAGTAAAGGCATCTAAGCCAGAGTGGCAGATTGGCTTAGATGCCTTTACTTACCCCGGTTTAAATGAGTCCTGTAATATTTCAGTTATTTTGAAATATTTATAAAAACCAAATAGGTTAGTGTGATATATATATCTGGTATTATATATACTTCTTAATATAGTGGTTTTAGAGTATCTAATGGGATGATTTTTAATCATTTTTATTTAATATTTTTTACTGTTTGGTAAATGTTGGAATGAGTAATATTGCTTTATTAGTAGTTATATTATATTCTAGTAAGATTGTGTGGATATGGAACATATATTTATCATTATGAAGTGACATTTAAAAAAAAAAAAAAAAAAAACGATGGCTTCACTTCGGTATTTTGGTTTGTAATTGCTGTTTAAAATACAAAAGGAAGTGACATCATGGAATACTGTTATATAAAATGGATGGTCTTAATTTATTAATTTGTTATTGTCTGAGGAAGCACCTGCAATTGCGGGAGCGAAAACGTGATTCTTCAAATAAAGAGCGTTATTTTTACTAGTCCTGTTTGCTCCTAGAGATCGGATTTTTTTTTTTCTTCTTTTGCAGATATGCAGGAGATCCATAAGATGTGGTCTAACAATGCCTTGTATGCCATGCATAGATCTCTCCACAAAAGCCTGTAAGGCATAGAATCCAGGGATAGGGCCTAGAGGTGATTTGCATAGGACATGTTACTTGCACCCTATATTCTTTTAGTGAGGAGTCTCTGTGGACATTCCAGTTGTTTGGTATGCCTGGTTAGGTATATACCAAAGGGGGCATTATACTCATTGACAGGTCTGATGAATGCTGAATACAGTGGAATAATGACTTCCTTGGATGTAGATGCCATTACCTTTGTCTATAGGTTGCACAGCATAGAATGATTTCCTAAGTACTGCAGACATGTGCTGGTCAAAGGCTATATTACTGTCTATGTGTGTCCCAAAGTCCCTGACTACTGGGTCAACTCTTAGGGGTGTGCTGTCAATATGATATTTTTCAGGGGTGGATGATTTCCCAAAGGACACTGTTATGTATGCCTTGACATTTAGTTTTAGTCTGTGGTTCTGACATCAGTTGATTGTCTGTATGAGCCCTACCTGGAGAACATATGTCTCAGTTGGGGATTCAATAACAACTCCTAATGTGCAATAATCTGCACATTTAGTCAGCCAGAGGCCATTGACATTGGCTTTTACTTCAGAGGGTTAAATGCTAAAAAGGAGCAGCCCCAGGACTGATCCCTGAGGGACTCCACTTGTGACTGGCCTCTTTGTAGAGGTGGACTCCCCAGTTGTAACTTCCTGGGTCCTGTCAGTGAGCCAGCTAGCTATCCACCAGGTGACATAAGGGTTTGTACCTAAGCTCTTAAATTTGTCAACAATGCCAGAGTGGGGAATTGTGTCAAATGCCTTAGCCAGGTAAAGGTAGGCAGTGCGAACCATTTTGCCCTCATCTATTGCTTTGATGGCCTTCTCAAAGGCATGACCTGCCCTTGATGAAACCACATTGGGTTGGGTCCAGTGTCTGGAAGTTTCCTACATCATTACTGATCATTTCCATGATAATTCTTTCAATGGCTTTTTATATGAGACTAGTGAGAGTTATGGGCCTTTAGTTTCCAGGGTCTGTAGATGGCCCACCTTTGTGAAAAGGAATGACTGCTGCTGTTCTACATTCATAGGGCATGAAGCCTTTTTGGAGGCTACAGCTAAATAGCAATTTCCAAGGGCCTGATAGGTCATTTGTCATGCAATTTAGAAGGCATCCTGGGATACTGTCTGGGCCCACTGATGCAGCAAGGACCTGTTCCTCAGTGATAGTAGGGAATTATATTTCATGGTATTTCCTGAGGGAAAGTTGAGGGGAGAGCGGGGTAAAGTTGGAGATGAATTTGTCAGCCAGTAAGTTTACTATATTTTCTGGCTCAGTATAGGTGGCTCCATTAACAATGACCTCTGCACACAAGTGTGTATTGTCTTTGAGGTTGTGAACATAGCTAAAGAATGCTTTGTGGCTGTCGTTGGCCTGGGAGGCCAAACGTACCTTAAATTTGGCATAGGTAGACTTTATTTATCCTGAGTTGTTTGTTTGTTTTGTTTGATAAGAGTTTTTTTTTTTATCCTGATGGGTGCTGCACCTCCTAATTTTTGAAATTATTTCCTTCCTTCTGTTTTACAGCCAGTTGATGTTGTGATTCCACCAGGGTGGCTTGTTTGTTTGAGTTAGTTCTGTATTTATTCCTGGTGGGTACAGCTGCCTTGATGCAGCTATTAACATGCTTGTATATGATTTCTGTGAACAGTTCTGCATAGGCAGCAGTGTTCTCAGGGTTTATGGGGAACTGATATTTTGCCAGGTTATCACTTAATAGTAGGAAATTAGCCTTAGAGTAGTCCTGAATATTCCAGGGTTATCTGGGGGTCCAGATTTTATTTTTACTTTAAAGGAAACCATTTTGTGGTCTGACCTTACCAGAAAAGACATTACACTCAGGGGTGTGCAGCACTCTACCCTATTAGTGATAACCAGCTCCAGTATGGTTACAAACCTGGCTGGTATATTGACAATCTGGTTGAGGGAGTTTGTGTTTACAAAATCTAGGAATCTCTGTGCCTATATGTTTGGCATCATATATGATTCCCAGTTAACAGTGGGGTAATTAACATCACCCATGAATATGGCAGTGGGTTGGATGGTGAGTGTTTCCAATAAGTTTAAATACATTGTGTAGGTTTCCTGAGTCATACCTTGGGACATATATCTTGCAAGGAAGTGCTACAGGATTTTTCCTATGGTGATTTGAATGCAGAGATGCTTTAGTGCAGTCTCCTGTTTGACCAGCTTTGAGGTATATTTATTTTTGATGTAGATCAAGACATCTCCACCTTTAGTCCCTGTCTGTGTAGTAGTTGGTCTAAATGTGTGAAAGGCATTATAACCTTACACTGTTGGTGTGCTTTCTGTGGCTTTAAACCATGTCTCAGTGACCACACAGACATCAGCATTCTCTAGGATGAAGACAGCTTCTAGGGAGTGGAGTTTTGTTTAGACTCCTAGCATTGAGCAGTAACACCTTTAGATTTTCTTGGTTTTGATTTGTTATGTTGGGAGTACTTTCAGTTTGGCATTGCCTAAAAAAAGACCCTATGGGGAGGGCAATGTTTTAGCCAATATTTGAAAGCTTGGGGGGGGGGGTGTAGACCATTCCTGGCAAAGCAGTATGGTCTGTTGACCATCTTTTTCATGCTGACAAATATTGCACCCCCTTAGAATGACACCAGAAACTAAGACAATTGTTACTCTGGCTAGGCTTATAAATGCCCTAGGGCAGATAGCCTAGTATGAACCTATGAAGCTATAACCTCGAAAAAGGGCATAGCAAAATGAATTTAAAATGGGTGGCGAAAGCCAAACACACTCTGGCTAGGCTTATAAATGCCCTAGGGCAGATAGCCTAGTATGAAGTATGAATCTAAGTCAGTCATCTTTGGTTCATATCGTGGTATCATCCTTGGAGAAGGCAAAATCTGTTCAGTGCTAGGTTCATACCAGCCAGGAACACATATTTCAAGATCTCCATGATGTCTCTCTTCATATAGGTTAATGAGGTATGTCTCAGGTCATTTACACATACGTGGACTATGACTGAGTCATACCGGTACTTGTGGTCCAAAGACCTGAGAGTGTATGTAAAGTGGTGGATCTTGGCTCCTGATAAGCAACTGGCCATGACTTTCTCCTTACTCAGCCTGGTGAGAAGGACATCAGCGTGTATCACAATGGAGTCTCTAATGACCAGAATGTCGTATTGTGTGGTGGTTTGCCTCATGGGCTTAGAAGTAGAGGCTCCATGAGATATGACTGTATGTGTTGATATGGGTGTTGTTTTGAAACAGTGCATTTGGAGCGGCTGAGGGTATTTGTTATGATTACTTCATATAGGAGGTCATTGGGGTTTAGGAAGTTTACATTTAAATGCCTGAGCATATATGGGTCTATGTGTCTGCTTTGAATTGTGTGTGATGGGTGCAGTGTGTGTACTACTGACAACCTTATTGACATTAGGAGTGTTTGTATGTGAGAACCTTGCCTCCAGTGACAGTGTGTAAATACATCTGTTGCATACTACATTAGTTTGTTTGAAAATTAACTTGTTGTCAGTAAACATGAGGCAATTTTTACATTGCCTCAGGATGCCCATATCCACCAAGCTGGTAACGGAGACAGTGGGAAAGTTTATATCCATGGCAACAGACCCCTTTTTATTGATTAGACAGTTGGAGTGAGACTATAAAGTCATGTCAGGAGTATCCAGTTTGCAACTCTGGGGTTACTGCAAAATTGTTGTCCTGTGTGCAGCTAGGTATTTGTGAAATTTTAATGGTGCTTTTACAGGAAAAATGTCAAATCAGGGTGTCTGTGTCTATACAGAGCACTGCCAAACACTTTAGATGAAACTAATAAGTAGACCCTGATGATTTATGGATGAAATATTTAAGCAGATATTCTGAAGTTAGAACAAATTAAGCAGTACTTTACTGAAAATAAGGACTTATGTTTCAAGAATGATGAAAGAGGGGAGTTGCCTGAATGGCTACTGCCTGGCTACTACTAGTGCTGGTCTCACCACAGCCTCACACTGCTGGAATAAAATGCTGCATTGCTGCTTCTCTCTCCAGAAGCACAACAGTAGCACCAGTCCCAAGATGAGAAGCAGGCCACAGGTTGTTTGGTGATCCATAGTCTTGTCCTAGATGATGCAAGGGTCTGTAGGCTTGTTGTGGACTTTTTCTGGTAGATGCCTTGAATTGCAACCAAACCAATCAGGAAAGTCAAACACAAGGCACTCACTGCCCAAACAGAGACAGTCAGGAATCAATGCACTCTGCTCCTTCTCTCACAGGAGCAAAATATAAGCACAAATTCCAAGCTAGCACCTATGAAGCAATTATTAGGCTTTTGAGTGATCAGCAGTCTCCAGGAAATAATGTTCCCAAGTTCCTTCTCTCACCAGGAGAAAAACAGAAGCTCCACGATGACTACTGAGAGGCACAATGTAAGCTCTTCAATGTTGCAGATTTTAAAGGTAAAGGAAACAAAGGGTTAATATCATAAGAGCTGCAGCATGCACTAAGCAGTTAAATAGGAAAAAAGGGGTGCCTTAAGCTTTAGCTATCTAACTGGAGAGCCACTCATTTTAAAAGACCAAGATAGATTGAAAGGTGTGGGCAGCTTGCATTCTGGTTCTATGGGATACATTAGGATGGCCTTTGTTTGTGTATCTCTAATTACACTTTCTCCACACCATGAGTGCATCAGCACTTATCCTGTCAGTCTTTGCCTTTGTTATATAACTATGTGTATTCCCCTGCTTCTGTCACCCTCAGCGCCTTGCCTTGCATCCTTCTTCAGCTTCACTTCTTAAAGTTCTTAAAACAATGAGCATCTCTCCCAGAAAAGGTACATCCTCCCTCCTTCTCACCCTCATTCTTTACTTCAATGTTTGCCTTGTGTAACTTCCTGTGCTAGTTGCTTCCTGTTCCTGTTGTCCTGAATACCCATTTGCACCCCTTTTTATAGTTAAAAAACAGTTTTAAACATTGTACTGGGCTCTATTAAAGTAGAATCTTCATTTTTTCCCTGCATTTTTAAGAATTACCACATATGCATGCACTGAGGTAAATGCATTCTCTGTACATGTCTGTTTTCCTTGACACAGTCTCAGCTACAACTGTAGGATTTCCTCCTTTTCCGAAGAGCTTAGAACTGGTGTGAGTGAGGGGCTTTAATTACCAGTTAACTGGGCTGTGAACATCCAGCTAGGTAAGTGATAATTAATCTTGATTCCATTGCACTATGAGCTTTACCTGCATTAGGAAACTGTGATTACAAGGATAATGTGTCTTACCAAACCAACACAGTGAACCCACTTCTCTTGTCTGAGGAATACTATGAGCTTTTAAAGATATAGCTTTTTTTTGAATCATGTGGCATTCTTTGAGATATATTAACAGCATTTGATATAGGACTGGCAATGCATGTTATTTATCTTGACTTTGGTAATGCTTTTTACTGTTCCATTTAAGGGAATAGCATGCATACCAAAACCACTGAATGTCAATCAATTCATAATGCAGTGAGTATTACAGTGCTTATAAATTGGGGTACAAGAAGTCAGAGTGGTTGCTACATGTCAACCTTGGGGTTAAGCATGGTATCACACAAGGCTCTGCGCTGGGTCCACTTCTTTCTGGATTACTTTTATCTGACATAAAAGTAGGAAATTGGCTCTGGACAACCAATTATGCTGATAACCATTAACAGGCTGACATAATTACTTCATTAAAAGATGCAAAAGTTCTACAAGATGGCCTACACAAATATTTATCTGACACAGTATTAATGGCCACACCTATAATCTCAGTAAATGCAGCACCATCACTCTCAGGGAAAATGGCATAATTTATAATTAAAATGATCAAATAACAAAAAAGAATGACACCTTCGATAAAGATTTCAGGAAAACGGTAGACAACTTTGTGCAGTATGTAGCTATAAACACAAATGCACGTTATGTAAATCATCTAATTTTGGACAACATCTCTAGCCAATCCAGAAAGATCACACATCACTTAATACACATTCAGTAATCCACCTGATTTTAAATTGCGTGTCTAACCAGTCCAGGAAGATCAGTGAATCACTTTGTAGTGACCAATAAATTTTGTATCTGATGAACAAGCAATGTGGAGCGACTTGGAAAAGTACAATGGCTCTTTAATAGAAAAGTCATAAGGTTGGAAAATCGAACTATCCAGAAAGTATAGCA